>NC_085141.1:210105611-210405611 GCF_024139115.2 Armigeres subalbatus | reverse complement strand
TGCGATCGATTTTTTTTATATTATTGAAAATAAATTTTATATGAATATATTTATAGTTGGTCGGTTTACAGTTGGAACACGATGTCCAATTGAATTTTTAATAATGAGTTGAAACAGAGTTTAACTATGTAAGTTAGTAAATAGTTCAATATATATTTGAAACAGTAATATGAAGTACCAAATCAAACCCTAATTGAGTAGCATAAACCAATTCAACCTCATATGCTCAAAAAAATAATAATTTTCTTGTACAAGTGTAGCAGATCCAAATGATCACAAATCATAACGGAAATCCCTGAGGAAACTGAGAATATCAACATCAAATGTATGAATAATCTGATATGAATCAATTTTCGCCTTTATTTTACGAGCAAAATATTACAAATGAGTCAACAACGCGTTTGGTGCTGGATAAGGTTCGACAAACGACATACAGACCCATTCGATTTTGACAACGCATTATTTTTTTATATATATTGCTTATAAAGCGCGTGAACTCATAATCTACGTAAAAAACTGGTTGGACCTCTAAACCGACGTAAAAAAATCGCGAGCATTTTATAAAGGAAGATAGATATAAAAATCCGCGTAAAAATCGTAAAAAAATTGACCAAATTGTTTTTCAGAAAATACGCTTACGTTTCAAAATACGCGTAAAAAATCGTCGTAGTAGTGTGTCTAGTGTCACAAAGTGAAAAAATGTGAAGTATTTTTTAAGGTTTACTGGCGGGACTCTGAAGAGAGTAGAAACTTCTGCACCAGGCTTTTGTTTGACGATACCGTCGCATAATTCCGTTCGAAGCAGTTTTGCATGTCTAAGAAGACGCTGTTTCAACTGAATCGGAGGGAATTACGATCATACATAGTCAGAGAGGTCCAATGTTAACTAACTTCGTAATATTTTAAGGTCAATTTTGCCATTTTATTATCCAAATCAAATCATTCTGTCCATTTTTATGTCTATTGTCATTATGGGCGCTCAAAATCTGCTCAAAAGACGGGGTATTTAAAAAAAATCTACGCTCAAAAGACGGAGATTTCAAAAAGTTTTTGATGTTGATCAATAATATAAACTTCAATGCATGTTTAAATGTGGTTTAAAGTCAATTTTCAAAATTCCACACATTTATAAAACAATATTGAAAATTGAGTAATATTCTGTTCCTGTTCTAAAAACAAAAAACTGTATTGTACAGGGTTAAGACACTGTTGAACTAGCTTAAAAGACATTATATTTACAATTTTAACAAATATTCTCTCCCATTATCTCATTCATAGGGTCTGTCTCATTTGGAGAATAACTGAAATTAAACATAAAAGTGACATTTCAATAATTATTGAATAACCCTGCTCACAGAGCAAGATTACTTTTGACAGATATCAAATCATTTTCCATCGATGTCTTATTGGAATTGCTCGGTAGCACAAGCCATTCTTATGACCGGGTGATTTTCTAATTTTCGAAGTGTTACTTTTAAGTTTAATTCTCCAAATGAGGTCTTAGGGAAGCTCTCTCGCGGTAGAGCGCTATTTTCGTACTAAAATGCCTATGCCTCGGAATTGGGAACGAATTTCGCTTATCTCAACTGACAATCTCTTTGAAATATATCAAGGAATATTCCTACAATATTTAGTGGACCTACTATTTCCCAAATTTGAATTAGGCTCTAAATACTGAACTATTGTACAACTGAAATTTTCGCTTCTCAGTACCTCTCTCCGATGATTTGTGGCATAAAGGAACCGAATTTTGCAAAACCCAACTGACAAAAGTTTGAATTTTTCCAACGATCATTTTGATGTAATAAAATAAAATTTTGACTTCAACCAAGCTTTACAAGTTCTATACAAAAATTACCAATTCGAGAGAGCAGCCAACAGAATATTTTCTCGTGGCGCTTGGCAGGAAAGGAGCGATGAGAGCGATAGAGAGTACGTCAACTTTGTATCTAGCGTGACATTAAAAAAAGCGTATTCCTATATGCAAACACGAAGATACCATGAAATCAAATACACTGGATTCTGTTTTAACACAATTTACATTTTCTCAATTTTCTACTCATCCTAAATGTTTAACGTAATTATCACGTGATTTTTCTTTGATTTATTCTGGATTTTTTTAAACATGTTGTGAAGAGTTTGGTGGCAAATTGAAGTCACACGATCAAAAATACGAGCGAAAAAAAATCGTGTAAAAACAAAATCCTGTGAATAGGAATGAGATGAGATAAACAATTGATGATAAATAAGACAAATAAGGCAAATAAGATACAGTCAAACCTCCATGAGTCGATGTTCTATGACTCGATATCGACTCATGGAAGCAAATTATGCCATATTAAAAAATATTTTCTGGGTTACTGTGATGGTCCCTTCAAACGGCTTTCCAAAGATTTGCTATTCCTCATCTCGACATTTCCATGAGTCGATGATCCCTTCAATATGACTCATGGAGGTTTGACTGTATATAAGACAAATAAGACAAATAAAACATATTTGACAAATAATACAAACAAGACAAATATGACAAATAAAACAAATAAGACAAATAAGATAAGTTTCCCTGGAATTCCTCCGGAAGTTCTTCCTGGAATTCCACCGAAAGTGCCTCCTGGAAATCCTCCGGAAGTTCCTCCTGGAATTCCTCCGGAAGTTCCTCCTGGAATTCATCCGGAAGTTCCTGCTGAAATTCCTCCTGAAATTCCTTCGGAAGTTCCTCCTGGGATTTCTCCGGAAGTTCCTCCTGGAATTCCTTCGGAAGTTCCTCCTGGAATTCCTCCGGAAGTTTCTCCAGAAGTTCTTCCTGGAATTCCTCCGGAAGTTCCTCCTGGAATTACTCTGAAAGTTCCTCCTGGATTTCCTCTGGAAGTTCTTCCTGGAATTCCTGGAAGGAGGAACTTCCGGAGGGCTTCCTGGAGGAACTTCCGAACGACATCCTGAAGGAATTCCTGGCGAAACTTTTGAAGGAATTCCTGGCGGAACTTCGGAAGGAATTCCTGGCGGAACTTCTGCAGAAATTCCTGGAGGAACTTCCGCAGGAATTCCTGGAGGAACTTCCTAAGGAATTCCTGGAGGAACTTCCTAAGGAATTCCTGGAGGAACTTCCTAAGGAATTCCTGGTGGAACTTCCTAAGGAATTCCTGGCGGAACTTCCGAAAGAATTCCTGGCGGAACTTTCAAAGGAATTCGTAGAGGAACTTCCGAAGGAACTCGTGGAGGAACTTCCGAAGGAATTCCTGGAGGAACTTTCGAAAAAAATCCTGGAGGAACTTCCGAAGGAATTCCTGGAAGAACTTCCGAAGGAATTCCTGGCGGAACTTCCAAAGGAGTTCCTGGCGGAACTTCCGAAGGAATTCCTGGCGGAACTTCGGAAGGAATTCCTGGCGGAACTTCCGAAAGAATTCCTGGCTAAACTTCCGGAGGAATTCCAGGAGGAACTTCCGAAGGAATTTCAGGAGGAACTTCCGAAGAAATCCCAGGAGGAACTTCCGGAGGAATTTCAGGAGGAATTTCCGAAGGAATTCCTGGAGGAACTTTCGAAAAAAATCCTGGAGGAACTTTCGAAGGAATTCCTGGAGGAACTTCCGAAGGAATTCCTAGAGGAACTTCCGAAGGAATTCCAGGAGGAACTTCCGAAGGAATTCCAGGAGGAACTTCCGAAGGAATTCCAGGAGGAACTTCCGAAGGAATTCCAGGAGGAACTTCCGAAGGATTTCCAGGAGGAACTTCCGAAGGAATTCCTGGAGGAACTTCCGAAGGAATTCCTGGAGGAACTTCCGAAGGAATTCCTGGAGGAACTTCCGAAGGAATTCCTGGAGGAACTGCCGAAGGAATCCCTGGAGGAACTTCCGAAGGGCTTCCTGGCGGAACTTCCAAAGGAATTCCTGGCGGAACTTCCGAAGGAATTCCTGGAGGAACTTCCGAAGGAATTACTGGAGGAACTTCCGAAGGAATTCCTGGAGGAATTTCCGAAGGAATTCCTGGAGGAACTTCCGAAGGAATTCCTGGAGGAACTTCCGAAAGAATTATTGGAGGAACTTCCGAAAGAATTCTTGGAGGAACTTCCGAAGTAATTCCTTGAGAAACTTCCGAAGGAATTCCTGGAGGAATTTCCGAAGGAATTCCTGGAGGAACTTCCGAAGGAATTCCTGGAGAAACTTCCGAAGGAATTCTATATTTGCTTTGATATTTGATTTTTTTCGACCTCAATAGTAAGGCCGTCTAAGACACTGAAGACGGCCTTACTGTTGAGGTCGAAATACGTGTCTGACAAGGTACAATCAAGTGGTGGAATTAAATGAGATAGCACAAACTCGTCTAATGACAAGTGAAGACATTCCACTAAAAAGCTCAAAATAATTTTCTTAATCCGTATGGGAATTCTAAGCTAATACCTGGAGAAGAAGCTTTGGAGGAATTTCCGGAGGATTTAATGAAGTAATTGTTAAGGGATTTTTTTTTATTATTTGTCTTTATTAACAAGCTTTTCGGCCCTAGGCCGGCTGATCTAACGGGATTTTTAAAATTATTTCTTCCGAAAGAATTCCCAAATAAATTCCAGAAGTAATTCCAATTAGAAGTTCCGAGGATATTTCTTAACCTCCAGGAATTCTTTCGTCAATTTTTGCAAGAATTTTTTCAAAAATTCATACAAAAAATATTAAATTGGTGAAAAATCCTTTTTTTTAAGAGAAATCTTAGCGTATATGTTCAAATTTGAGGAAAAATATTCAATTTGGTGTGTTATGTGCCCCAGTTAAACTTCGCCAGTGTTCAAGTCAACAAGAAACAAATTCTTTCCTTCTTCAATTGTAAGAAGAGTTGTTTGACAGCTTTTTTGTGACTCACTGACGGCACATGACATATGCATTAAACATTCTTGCATTAAAACGTGTATTTACTTGATAGGCTACAGCTCTTCGATGAACCTACGCCGATAAACGTGTATTTACGACTCCTTAATTGAACCTTTGAATAAATTATGTGAATACAGCAAGAACATAATTCCCTGATAATTCCAGGTTTTCCCAGGGAGTCGACACCCTGATCATGGCGTTTATTGAGAAAATTCACTTTTTTTACCTGTTTTCCGTTGGTTCCTCCGGAAGACCAGTATGTGATCCATTGGACATAAAAAATGTCCTCTATGGTAGTAGGAACACGGCAGGTATTTCCGTCCATCGTCGTAGGGGCTAAAACCAACGAAAGCAACGTGCATTTGCTAAAACTCCACTATAGCAGAACGTTTCTCCTGAGCTTACGATTTGGTACGTATGAGTTTTACAAAAAAGCGTCTCTTTTATTGGTTTTCGAGACTATGACGAACAGACGAAAATACCTGCCTATCTATTCCATTTATATTTTTCCTGAAAAAATCACGTTGTTATGAAAAAACGGATTTTTGTACTTGTTGTACTTTTTACAACATGTGAGTTCTCGTGTTATGAAGGTTTAAACGAGTCGCGGAAGGTTAAGGAAAAGCTTATTTTTTCAGTAATATTAATGCAACCAAGTACATTTCGTTGAATAATTCTTCTTTTTATTCAATTGGCATTGAGTCCTATAACCAGGCAAATGTGTCTTACAGCTTATTATTCTGTGACTGTGATGGTTATTAGCCAAGCTAACATTTATGCATTCGTATACCATACAGCCAGCACGAATACTTTCAGATCCAGGTAAGTCGTCAGAACTTACCACACAGAAAATATCCTTGACTGAACCAGGATTTCAAATTGGCTCTTTCAGCATGGTCTGCTTATAATAGCCACGTATGTTACCGCTGGAAACGTCTCTAAGCAATCCACCCCACTCGCAAAAAATAGGTTCAAACCAACCAACCGGTTTAAACAACAATCAATTTTTTAGTACACGAATTATGACAAAAACAGAATTTCTTTTTCAAATTACCATATTATTTTTTTTTGTCAAATGTCAATTTTTCTGACTTCTTAGATTTTTTTCTTAGATAAGCAACTGGTTGATCCATATAAAAATTTAGACATGATTTGAATGATCATTAATTATTCTACCACAGAAAAAAAATCGTTCCACCTACCTATGAATTTGCGTAGCACCGGGTGGTACACGTTGCTGAAATGACATCGTTGGAGGAGGCTGCGGCGAAGGGCCAGTGTCGGCCCTCTGGCCTGGTGGCCCAACCTGCTGCACAGAACGTATAGCCGCTTCCATCTCATTCCGAAGTCAGCATATTTTTCCCCAGTTGTTCACACAGTTGATTGATTGGAAAATGCAATTTTTGCTCTTCTTCTTCTTCTTCTTTGGCTTCTCGTCGCCTTGAAGTATAATTATTTCTCTTCACCACTACCTTCATTCAAGCTCGGCTACCAAAAACTGTGACACTCACGAGCTTCATCATCATTTCACTTTTCGGGGAACATATTCCCCAGTAGACAACCTGCTGTTACGCGACTTATGCTTTTGCCAATTCACCACACTCCTCATGGGCTGCTAATTTTATATTTTTTATCACTAAAACAGCAGATTTTTTTTCTTCTCTTCATTAAGACTGATTTCGCTTCTTACATCCACTTCCCACACAATCAGTGAAAGGCGCACAATTCACTTCATTATTTCAGATTGGTACGCAATAGCTACTATGTTTAGAAAACTAGCCGAATTTCACATATACCAACTTTTTTTTTTCTTGTGGGGAGCTTCTCACTATACACATTTATTTACAGAATTTCATTATTTACACATCCATTACACAATCACGGCTGCGTTTCATCGATGTCGTCCGGCAGGACACATCATCCTTCCGTGAAACGGTGTGCGATTGTTTCCGTTAATTGCAACAACGAAATAAAGAAGAAAACCACCCGGAATCACCGTCTGCACCTGCAAGCAAGAAAAAAATCCCGCGATTAAAAACATATATCTATCACGGCACCGAAATGTGATAAGTTTCAGACCACGCGAGAAGTGTGATTTCCGTGACTCAGCACAAATCCGCATAAACCCCGTATTCCCGAGCCCCGTAGCCCGAATCAAATCAGATCGGATCGGGTCCGGTGGGCCAAAAGGCAGGCAGGCAAGGCAGGCAGACAGGCAAGAGTTGCGTTCACGAATACATGGGGTATCAAACTTGTTTATCCGATAGTCACACAATTATGGTCTTCTTTTCGTTTGCACCTTTTTTCTTCTCTTTTGCAACTTTCTTCCACTATTTTTCAGTTTCGGGGTCATCCGAATGGCGGGACTGGCTGACTGGCCAGGCACCTTCTCTGACTGTGTTTTCTCTGAACCTGATGGCTTCCACCGCGCGTTCCACTCTCGCTGGCTACCCTCCTCTCGGCGAAGTGTTGTTATTTTTCCCATTTATTTTTCAGGTTTCTTCTTTTCACCCTACCTTCCTCCCTCGTTCGCGTTGATTACCGGGAGCTCCGTTCTTTTCCAGTCCGGGCTCGTTTTGTTCCCCTATTCTTCTTCTTCTTCTTCCTCTTGCTGTTGCCACTGAAACGCCATAAAACTCCAGGAACGAGATCCTATGGCGTTGCCTTTTCTTGGCATCGAATTGTTCCACGAAACAGATTTTTTCAGCAGAGTGTAGGAACATTGCCTTTTCCAGTAAGAACCGGAATGTTTGTGCCGGAGAGCTAATGTGCCATAGAGACAGAGAGAAACAAGTTCACGAAGAACGAATATTGAGGACGGGAGAAAAAGGCTGAAACGATGATGGAAACGTAGTGGAGGCAAACAGTGCTGTAGTTGTGAATAGAAATCGAGATCTGTGCGAAAAGGTCTGACCATATTTCGCGATGGTTTCAAGATGATATGTTTTTCAATTTCGATCAAGTGTTCTCTCATAATTCCCACCTGCATCTAGTCATACCAGCATGAAATAAGCAGATTTATATTTGATTTGTTAATCTAAACATGAGACAGAAGTAATTTTGTGTTAGAAAATTACATAAATAAATAAATAGATGGTATTTTATAATACCTGCTAATATTATAACACTGTTCAGTATCTTCAATTGAACTGTTTAGGAAGAACTATTTTCGATTGGGCCTTTTACGTGCTATTTAAACAAAATTTAATATATATTTCAGGAAACCTTGTTCCATGTTTAAGGTGAAACTGTCCAGAACATAAACTAAATTGCCTCGCATTTTCAGAGGTACCGTCAACTGGGGGGAAGATGATCATTGAGGTGAAGATGATCATTTGATATGTCAGTCAAAAGTGCCAAATTTTTTATGAAACGGTAGTCAACAATATTCTCCGTTCAAGTAATGTTACCGCTAGGTAGAAATCCGAGTTTTTCGATTATAATCATGAAAATGTATTTTGTGGAAGAAAGAGAGATATAGTCATAAATGACGCTATTTTCGTTACAAATATTGGCTTCTTAGACTTCTTTACGTAGTAAATTCAACATTCATACAAATAACATAGTGTATTTTGACTACTAGGTCATAATGGTTTTAGTAGAGCTGTCTTGATCAACTTCACCCCAAACCAGATTATTCAAAAAATGTGTGATAATTTAATTTATTTAAATAAATGCGAAGGCATTTCAGAAAACTAAAGTTGTTGATTATTGCAACGTATAGCAGTACATGTTTTGAAAATATTTGTTCCGATTTAAAATGTAAACACACATTGTTATTGCATGTTTTGTCTTAAAAATGATCATCTTCCCCCCAGTTGACGGTACCAATCTTAACAAAAACACAACGAATAACTCTCATGTTGCTGCTCGTTGCTTCAGTATTGATAGTGGTGCCCAGGAAATGCGAGGTAAAAAAAACTTCGATTCCGAAAAGTTCGTCCTTTAGTT
Organism: Armigeres subalbatus; assembly: GCF_024139115.2. NCBI lineage: Eukaryota > Metazoa > Arthropoda > Insecta > Diptera > Culicidae > Armigeres > Armigeres subalbatus. The sequence goes on along the minus strand of NC_085141.1, from coordinate 210,396,804 downwards.
TTATAAATGTCATAAACAATGACAAGTAAACACAGAATGACTTACCAAAAAGACCTACTTCAGAGAAAATTAAAAAATAAACCTAAATAATCCACATAGCAGTGATCATGCCACTCTCGTTTTAATTGATACACTTCGTTTTAATGTAATTGTAATGTATTAACTATACGTGGACCTGTTAGTTACCTTTACATCAGGTCAAGGAAGATGCATACCAATAAAAATTGCCTACTTTTTCTACGTAACTAATTGAAAAACCCACCATTTTCTCCATAACTTCCCGAATAATTAACTGGTCGTTATCAAATTCAATTCAAAACTAGACTTTGTCCTCTGTCGAATGCAACGATGCAACATTGTTACGAGAAAATCGGGTACGGATTACTATACGATTTTGATAGGAACCAATTTTAAACCTGAAAAACTGGAATTTGATTCTGATGATCCGACTCAATCGATTCCTCAGGAAATGTTTCCTGAGATTCACCACAGTCTTGCGAAATGTCGTGACCATCACCAGGTGATCCGAAATGAAAACAAAAACCACCACGCTTTTAAATGATGTTCTTTACTGACAATCACTGCAGGCGCATCGTGAAATGTAGAAGCTGACGCGTGAGTACCCAGACTGACAACCACGAGCTGAGAGCCATAAAGAGCATCAGGTCGGTCAGCTATCAAAAGTGCAGGTGAGCACCGTCATTGATTGATTTTGTTGTCGTTTGATTGGAATGACGTCGTTTTTTAATTGATAAATTGGATAAATCAATAGTTAAGTTAAGGGTTCATTCAAAAATTTCATAACGCTAAAATGGGCCTGGGGGCTTAAAGCCCCACCCACCCTCTCGTAACGTATTTTTGTATGGGAGGGTTCTGAAATTTGTATGGGCCGTATTTGTGAATGGCTCTAACTAAGTTTTACCAATTTGATCCAGACTATCTTTTGAAAAGGCCAAATTTTTTTATTGATTTTTTCAAATGGATACAATCAAAAACGACGCATCCTACAAAAAATTTTATATGGGTGACTATCGCAAAATCAGTCAAAGTTTCTAATAAAGATATAGGAAACAATTCAAATTGAGCCTTACACTGAAAAAAAATCAGTTTTAACAGTTTCAAAAATTAAAACTCGATTTGCGAAAAAACGCTTTTTTTGATTTGTATGAAATTGTGTCTCAAGATAGGTGATTATGTTCCCTACCAACCGTCCATACATCGCAAGCTTGACACTTTTAAGGGAAAAAAGTTTTTCTAACAAAAATTTTTGAAACTGTTGAAACTGATTTTTTTTCAGTGTAGGGCTCAATTTGAATTGTTTCCGATATCTTTATTAGAAACTTTGACTGATTTTGCGATAGTCACCCATTCAACATTTTTTTGTAGGATGCGTCGTTTTTTAATTGTATCCATTTGAAAAAATCAATAAAAAAAATTTGGCCTTTTTCAAAAGATAGTCTGGATCAAATTTGGAAAAACTATGTATGTACTTTTCTTTTAATAGCACCTCTTAAAATATTGCACAAAAAGTCAATATAAACAATAAAGACACTTAAATGTTCCCAAAATTCTATTTTGGCTTCATGCATTTTATAACAGCAAAAATCCATTAATTCCGCTAAGTGGATTATTCCATTGCTGTCGAGCGTTGATTTCGAACCAAACACCGCATAGGTCAAGTGATCATCACGATAGTCAAGATGACATGGATATGACAACCACAACATCAGGAAAGTTTTCCTATCATTCATGTTGGTGATCACAGGCAGAAGAAGTGAAGACATGGTGAGTGACCATGCGCTAGTTGCTAAAATGTCACTTTCATGGTGATCGTTACACCAAGCATGTGAGATCCACATTGAGCATCACAATTGAGTACTTGACACATGACCTGGATTTTGTTATTGTCACGCTTTGCGTGACTTGTACGGTGACACTTTGCAGCACTGTTCACCACAAAAATATTTCCAAAATTCTTTCGGTAAACGCCAGAAATTCCTCTCAACATTCATCTTGGAAATTCCTACGGAATTTGAAAAAAATAACTCATAGACTAATTTCTTATCAAATGGGAATTCCAACGATAATTTTTACGAAAATATATCTAAAAATTATTCTTTAAATAGAAGCGCGCTATTTCGCATAAGGTTATTTGTCAAAACGGTATTTGGCAACGATATTTGATGTTGAATTCTGTTTTAAAAAGTCCCAACCTGAGTACTGTCAAAACGTTTATTAAAATAATTAGATTCGTTTAAGCTAATTTTAAATCTAGTTGTTCAATGCATTTCCGCACATAAATTCCTTTGATTTAAATCCAGTGCACAGGTAGATAAAGGTTAGGAAAACGCCACTAGTTTTAAATGAAGTTAAACCGGTACCGTTGTCTAGAATCTGCATAAAAATACTTTTGCAATTTGTTTAGGAAGTTATCCAGAAGATGATTTGAGATTTTCCCCACAGATTGTGTCCTAAATTTTGTCGGAATGGATGGATGGATGGAATTAATTTGGAAATTCCTCCTGAAACCCGTACAAAAAAATCCGCTAAGAATTGTCAAAAAAGTAAAAATACCGAAGATAATAATATAATATATTGGAATAATAAGTAAGTAAGTAAGTTAAAGATTTCTTCCAGTAACTCCCTAGAAAAATTTGATTTGAACGGAAATATATTGGTCTTGATTATTTAAGGAGTTCTTCAAAAAAATTCGAGAATTCTTCCAAAAAAATTTTTTTTTGGGATTTCCTTCGGCATTTCTGCCAGAAATTCGTTCCGTAATTCTTTCTCGTGAATGTATTGCTTGGCGATATGTTTCAAAAATTCCTCAAATAAATCTTCCAGGCATTCCTCCATATTTTGTTCCAGAAATTCCTTCCGGATGAACTCTTTTGGTAATTTTTCTAGGAATATAAATATTTTCTCCAGGGCTTCTTTCAAAAGTTCTTCCAACACTACTTTTGAAATTATTTCCAGAAATTCGTCCGAAAATTCATCCAGTAGTTCCTCCAGGAATTCCTACGGAATTTCCTTCAAAACTTCCTGACGGAACTTTCGGAGGAATTCTTAGAAGAACTATCAGAGGAAACCTTGGAATATCGGAGAAATTCCTGGAGAAACTTTCGGAGGAACTTCTGAAGGAACTTCCGGATGAAACTGAAGCAACTTTCAAAAGAATTGCTGAAAGAACTTCCAGAGGAATTCCTGAACAAACTTCCGGAGGAATTCCTGAATAAGTTCCGCATGAATTTCAGTACAAGCTCGAGACGAGCCAGCCTCGGTCTCGATAATAAAGACGAAAAAAGTACAAGCTTTCGTAGGAATTTCAGAACAAAACTTCCGGAGGAATATCTGAAAGAATTTCCGGGGGAATTGATTTATAGGAACTTGCGGGGAAATTGCTGAAGAATACTTGGAGCAAATTCCTGAAATGAACTTTCGAGAGAATTTCTGAAAGAACTCCCGGAGGAATTACTCGAAGAATTTCCGTAGTAAAGAACTTCTGAACAAAATCTTTTAAGGAATTTTGAGTTATTTTTAGTTGAAACTTTCTTATGTTTTCCTTGTCGGACTTTACTTGAAAGAATAGGAATTTCAGGAAAAAAAACTAGAAAATATCGAGAATTAATTTCTAGAAGATTATTAGGAGAATTTTCCGAAAAGAAAGAACATTTTCCAAATCCTGGAGGATATTTAATACAAGCTTCTGAGTAATTCTCAGGAAGAAAAATGCTTGCAGGAGTATTGATTGATGTTTCAATATAATTAGACACATATATCGACCCAAAAATAAATTTCGCTTTTCGCAAAAATCAGTTGACTCAGTTCGACAAACTGAGCACATGTCTGTCCGTCCGTGTGTATGTCTGTATGTATGTGCACAAAAAATGGGAAAAATTGTTAACAACTTTTTATATAGTAATCCTTAACCGATTTTTTCGCAACAAGCATTCGAAAAGTGGTAAAGCCTTGTCGTTCGCTACTGAATTTGATTACGATCGGTCATTGCGTTTAAACGTTATAATGAAAATAGTGAACCAAACCAAAAAGGTGGGTGTGTTGGCTAAATGCGAGGAAGGCAGTACCACTATTAGGTGGTTTAATTTGGGTTTTTTATTCAGGGTTCGGGTTGGCACTGACTCAGGTTTAAAAACGAGTTCGACATTAGATTCTTTATTTGGAAGTGAGCGTTTGTCTGGAATAAGTCAAAGGTGAATGTGATTCCTTCCTCGGATGTAGGTTTGCCGTTTCGTTTAACCTTTATTTTTCGAAAAATTACTATTTTCATCTTATTTTTATCAGAACATGTCCTCGGTGCAGAACGATCTTCTTTATTTTAGTGGTTTAGCGGTTCAAAATTATGCCAGATGTCCATTATGTCAAATGTCGTTATGTCAAATGACACTAACCCTTTCTTATATTCGTCTAGTAATTCCTTGAATAGATTCATTCCGATAATTTCTGGACGAATTCATAATTCATTCTCCAAAAAATGATAGGGACTTAATCCGGAGGAATTCTGAAAGGTATTCTAGGAAGAATTAACAAAATAAATGCTAGAAAAACACTAAAAGGAATTCCTGGATGGAATCCACGAAGAGAAATTTTAAAAGGCATTCACAAACTAATTTTTGACAGAGAAAATTTGGATTATAGCTTAGGAAGAATTCCCGAAAGATATATCTGCATGTATATTTGTACTGCCCCCTCCCCCTGTTGCAAGATTTCAAATCTCCCTCTCTCAGAATTTGTGTCACATTACAATCTATCAAATACATAACTCCCCCGTTCCCCCTTCGAACAAAAATCAGCAAACATACTCTTATTCGGATATAATTCGCCAGGCCGTTAACGGAGTCTGTGAAGTACATGGGCACCCGTCACAGTATATGTCTCTTGCTGCGTCAAGCTGGGCTCTGAGGCCGATGCTATAGTGAACGAGAATAGAAGAGACGCGACGAGTTGGAGATTAGAGAAGTGACGAGGCAAGCGTTCTGTGACATACTAAAAGCGTTTGTAGAGTCTATGCAAGACGTTTATATTTTATATTTTTGCTGGATTACTTCAACCAAACACGTAACTAAGAACTACTCCGATGTCTAGCGTCAAAGCATCACATAGCCAGCCTCGTCGCTTCGACGAACTCTTCTATTCGTTTTTGGTATGCCAGGTTGAGATGCATCTGAACACAAGAACGCGTGTTCGTGTTCAAAACGTTCTGAACACTGCACACTGTTCAAGAGCACTGGCCTAACTTAGCAACTTGTATCTACAACTACTACATTGTAGAAAACAAATTCATGTGACGGCATGCTACACATTTTTCGGCTAGTAACGGAACACGTGGGCATCTAACTGATAGAAATCAAGCATGCTCGTATGTTTTTGTATAGTTCCAAATCTAAGGAATCTTAGTGACCATGATCGTTTTGCTTGCGTATCGACCTAGTGCACACTGAACTGTGTTCAGAGTTCAGAGAAAACCAAGAACACCAAGGTGCGCTCTTGGCTCATATTCTGTTCAGGATGGCATTACCAGGGCTAGGTGATTTCCATAGAACAGTTATACGAGTCAGCTAAATTTCCAGCGCTAACTTTTCCTTCGTCTCACAACTTCGCTTTGTCTGTGTCCTCAGCCTGACGTGGTTCACCCTTCACCCGAGCAACTCGTGGGAACAAAATTACAAGTTCGAAAACAAAAACATCAACTTACAAGGGGTTTGAGACGTTAGCGATTAGCTGGACCCCTCCACTGCAGTGCACTGGCAAGGTCACCTCAGAGAGAGCCTTTTAAGAACTACAATTAGAACCTTGACGAACATTCCGGATGGGATTGCGTCCTTGCTTGATAATCACTCGAAAAACAGCCGGAACTTTTAGCAGACTGTACTGGTCGCAGCGGCAAAGCAAGAGTGAAAGTACCTGCTGGAAACCTTTCTTAGGCAAAGGAGTTGATGGTAAGCCAGGTTGCGGAGTTGCAACAACGCATAGCCGCCACCGGTGCAACTCCTAAGCTGAGTAAGATGGTGCAGGTTGTCGACCTGAAGAAGATTAGAGAGCCGCCCTTATTAAAAGGTGCTGTAGTTCGTCAAGAGGAGGGTCCACCCTGGAGGGAGATCGTGAATCCCGATAAGGCGAAGGCTAAGTTCAGTAAGGTCGAGCAGGTTCCGAAGTTTGTCGGAAGGAGAGGCCTACCTTGGAGGGAGGTCGTCAATTCCAGAAAGGCGAAGGCCGAAGAAAAAAAACAAAAACTGCTAATGGTGCATTAAACAGAAGATGCGGCAAACCACGAGATACAGGCGAGGCAATCATCGTCAAATCTGACTGTAAGAGCTATGTCGAAGTCTTGAAGGCCATGACAGGCGGAGCTCTCTGACTTAGTAGAAGATCTCAGGACGCGCAGGACGCAGAAGAGTGAGTTGAAAAATTCCGTGTAAAAGTTGACCGAGGATGTACTGGTACTATATGAGATTACCGAAATACGAGTTCTGGTCGATGCACTGCGGGATTAGAAGTGGAGATTTAGGACACCGCACTTCGGTAACGAAGAAATTTTTTTGGATCACATGTGGTCTCGATTCAAGTACCCCTTGTGGACAAGGTGAAGCTGAAGGTGGGGTAGTCAGTATGCCCAGTAAGCATACACCAATCACTTTAGGCCTGTTTCAAGTGCTTCGGTTATGAGTATGAGTCATTTGTCTATAAGGGACCGGGCTGTAGTAAGCTATCCCGGACATCTGGAGCTAGAGGACTTGCATCTTCTAGGTTATACCAAGGTGTTTGATCTGCGAAAACAACAAACACCCCTTCGGTAGACAGGCCTGTCTGGTCTTAAGACGGGCCCAAATATGCAGTTAGCACAGTTGAACTTAAGTTACTGCGCGGGAGCTCAAACGCTGCTACAACAGTCGGATACAGAGATTAAAACTGATGTTGCCTTGCTGTCCGTCTCGTACCGCATCCCTGCTGAATATTTATTGCGGCAAAGTTAGCCGACTTAAAACCGGTCGTTACAGCAAGTGACTTCAACGCCCATGCGTTGAGGCAGTTGTCTGGGCAGTCGTTTCACAAACGCCAGGGATGATATCCTACTAGAAACGCTCGCGAGGTTCAATGTGGTTCTTCTGAACGACGGCCATGCATTGACATTCAGAGGATCAAGAGTCGTATATCGATGTAACATTCTACAGGTTGGAAGACCGAACCTGGATTGGGGTTAAGAAAATTATTTTGAGCTTTTTAGTGGAATGTTTTTACTTGTCATAAGACGAGTTTGTACAAAACACGTATCTGTCAAGATACAATTAAGTGGTGGAATTTCAATGGGATTGTACAAACTCGTCTTATGACAACTGGATTGGGGGTTGTAGATGGGTCTATGACTAGCGAGTTAGAGAAGTTCGCTTCAATATTGACTATAACACTCGTAGAACCACAAGGCAGACTACCATCGAGGAGGAAATCGCATTTGATTCCGAGCTACTCGCAAAGGTACTGCGCTAGAAGGTTACTACGGAATAAGTGGTGAGTAATTAATCGCCATACTAAAGAATGAATACCCATGAGAAGTCTCCGGAGTTGTTGGCCAGGCTAGTGGAAAGGTTTGTTTCCGACACACGATTTGTCGATTTGGTCTCCTACAACGCCGAGTCTGACTATATAGTACCGCTAGTGACAAACGATGAACTTATCGCTGCTGCAAAAAGCAACTTGAAACCGGACCTTGAAAGATACCGGGTTCAGATGTGATCCCAAACCTTGTTCTCAAACAAGCAATACTTGCTGATCTGGATATGTTTGGGATTTGCCGAAGGTATCTTCCCAAACTGTTGGAAGAGGCAGAAACTGGTAATATTGTGCTATTGGCTTATCAAGTAATCAGTTCGTTTTCTGGAAAAGGCGATCTGCTGTTGATGTAATACTGACCGTCACGGACACAGCAAAGTTCGTGCGGGGATTAAATGGGCGTGGCATTCGGTACTGTGCATTGATTACACAAGATGTAAAAAAATGCTTTCAACAGTACCAAGGGGGAAGCTATAGCTGACTTCCTCCATCATTTTAAAGTTCCAGACTACCTGTACCCGATCCTGAGGAATTATTTCTAAGATTGAATACTGTTGTACGACACCGATGCTGGTCGGCAATAGATTGAAGTATCTGCTGGGATTCCACAGGGATCGATCCTCGAACTGGTACTGTGGAACATCATGTAAGATGGAGTGTTACGTCTGTTATTCCAGCCCGATCAAAAAATAGACGGGTTTGTGAATGACATAATGCTAGAGGTCGCTGGAGACAGTCTCGAGTAGGTGAAAAACTGGCTGAACTCCAGGATACTTGTGTTAGCGCACCAAAAGACAGGTCAGCGGTTGAAATTCAGACAAAGTACACCGGCTGATGTGCCTGAGGGTGACAAGTCGTTGCCAAGATGATACCATTTGGCGTATTCTGCTTGTTAGCGGCATGGATACAACCCCAGACAACCACAATCAGTAATTAAGTTACTTCTGTATTGAAAATGGTTTCCTGTTCCATGAACAGATAGAAGGTATAGACGAGACGGCTTTGATCTAGAGTTGGGCCAATCATTGTAGTGCAATACTGCCCATGATCTCATAGTTGACGTAACAACCATTGCAGTTCCGCACGCATTTCGAATAATTTAGGGACAAAAATCGCACATTTAAAACATTTCAACCCGTAAACACTTGAATGAAGTCTGGAACAAGCAACGTATCAATGTTGAAGCGGTAGAATTACTTTAGTAAACGCGTAAAACATCAAATTCGCTGAAATTTTGAATGGTTGATACGTCAACTATGAAATCATGGGCAGAATAGTAGTGCATTTTTTTATTGGGTGATATTTTAAAAAAGATTCCCGAAGGAAATCCTTCAATGATCCTCAGAAACTAATCCCAGGAATTAAAACTAAACTGCAATTCAGTAAAAAAAAAATCGGTTTGATTACCATTTTTCGAAGAAAATTTCCGTTTTTTCAGTAATTCCTTTTGAAAAACTATCTCGTTTTTTTTTTCAGTAGTTCCTCCTCTGCGTTACAGAATTTCTCCAAAATAAAAGTACCTTTGTTATAATAATCGTTGTAAATACTACATAAATAAATATCATAAGTTGCAACAATTCCGACACAGATAAGTCATCTTCCTGGTCGGAATCTCAGACTACAACCATGCGCAAAACACGCCTGGGTATAGCTCCGTTATTTTTTCTTCGGTGTGCAAAGTTTGTCTGCAAAAACCAACGCACATTTCGTTTTCATCATTTATTGCCTCCAATTTGCCCACTCCTCCGCCCAACTGGCACCCAAACTCCTCTCATCAATGCGCAAAAATACGGTTGAAAAGATTCCGGTCGGTCGATTCTCTTGGAAGGACGAAGTAAACTACTAAAAGCGAAGGTCCGCAAGAAAATTGCAACAGCTAAGTAAGCGACCGAAGAAAAAAAAATAACAGCTTCGTCCATCGTCTTACCACCATACCAGCCAGTCGTGGCATTCGCACCAAGAGTGGAGTCGGCATAGCGATACGAATAATGTGCTGTGTGTGTAGCCAACCGACCACAGGCACTTGCCCGTCACCGTGAATAGTAAGCAGCACAAGCAGCAACATCATCGCCCCAAAAGCCCCACAACATGCTGGAACGATGTCGGTTAGAGCAAGAATGAAGCGAAGCCCGGTGCTATGGAAAGTCCTTGGAAGTCGGCCATTTTGTTGAAATGTTTACAAAGATGACGAAGACGACGACGACCATAATGACGTTGACTGTTATTTTGGTTCACTATTTTTTATACATTAGATATTTATTTCAAGCATCAATTAGGCACGTACATTACACGCGCCGCCGGCCGACGATGACCCGTCCGTCCCCGCACGCAAACAAACGGCGCTGAGCTTGCCCTCGCTTGGCAATTCCTGTTTGTGCCAAGCTTGAGCCACGAATGGGAAGCACATGTTTTGTGAAAGGCCGCAGCGGCGAACGCCGCGCCGTTTGCTGAACTTGTTCCGAGGCCCCAATAAAATGGATTCGATGTATCGAATAATAATACCGAGAAACGCACCCGTCGTCGCGCCACGGATCGGTTGCCGATTTCTCAAGTCCAAAACGATTTCGCCGTTGGACACTCGATGGTCGTTGGACCGCGGTGCGTGCCGAACGTTTCCAGCGACATCACAGCCGCGTTGACTTGTGCGTGTGGTGCCGGTGCGGAATAAAAGAACGCAATCAACTCGCATGAGTCAGTCAGATTGTTGTACCCTTCATCCTTCTACACACAGACAGACTACCGGCATTGTCGTTCGCGTTAATAACCAGAGCACATGGAGTGACTTGAGGAAAAATCATAACAATTCTAAAACATTCGGGCAGAAGGTCAGGATGACAAGCAGCGGTGTGTACGTGACACGAGGATGAATCTTCGGCGATTACGTTTGAATCCATTTTGTACATCACCCAAGAATGACAAATCATCAACGTTGCCGAATGTTTGTGGTATTCGAAGAAAAATATTAGAAAAATAATTTCATTACTTAGAAGTTCAAAATTTGTATAATTAATTATCACTATTTCGACTAAAATATGTCGTATGGAAACCACGTTTGAAGATTTATAGAAACTTTTTTTTCAAATAGGCGTAACTATATTTGACCTTGAAATTTGAAACATACAATACTCTCTATATTCAGCATATAGTATGTGTAGTGTAACTAACGTTACTACCAGATAAATTGCAATCCATACTTTCTTCTGGGCACATTAGTTGACGAAAATAGTTTGAGTGAAGCGCACAATAGTTGTTTTGAAAACTAAAGTCAAATTACTCCCATTTGAAAAAATCCCTTGAATTGAATCTTTTTATTCAATTTTATTTTGCTTTCCAAAGAGTCCTTGGCAACAAACAATGCTTGTCCGACCGGTCCAATTTTTAATAGCAAAAATGGCAATCAATGGGACCGAATTCCTCGTCGAGTAGAAGTGAACAATGACAAGTTCCATAAAGTGTGCACAATATTTGTACATACACACATACAGACATCACCTCAATTCGACGAACTGAGTCGATTGGCATATACCACTGTGGGTCTCCGGACCTTCTATCAGAAGTTCGTTTTTTGGGGTGATATTATAGCTTATTGGTACATCTTTGTTGCAGGAGAAAGGCAAAAACATGAATAATCGCTTTAAAATTTTTGATCAACAAATGTAGTAACAGAGAAATCTAAAGATTTTGGTCTGGTCTTATGAGCGTTTAGTATATTTCTAGACCAACATTTGAAAAGGGCGTAACAGCCAAAATTTATTCTTTTTGATTCTTCGTCTACATATATAGCTTTATATGTGGACGAAGAATCATAAGGAATAAATTTTGGTTGTTACGCCCTTTTCAAATGTTGGTCTAGATTTGTACATTTGGAGTGAGTGTGATTTTTTTTAGTTCCTTCGATTTTTTCTTCAGGAATTCCTTCTAAAATTTTAGGACGAAATTCTAGGAATTTACGAACGAATTCCTGAAGGGACTTCGCAAGGAACACCAGTGATAGTTTCCGACATTCCTAAACTTCTTCAAGAATTCCTTTGGATATGCCTCCAAGAACTCCTTCAAAATTTGCTCCGGGAAATCGGAAGCACATTCAGAAAATCCTTTGAAAATGGGCCTTTCCCGTCAATTTTTTTTACTCAATCGATTCTTTAATTTATTCACCTCTCACCATTTTAAAAATTAAAAACAAAAAATCTAAAAGGTGTTATTTTTGAAGTTTGGCCAAACATTCGTCCGATTTTACACCAACATCAACAAACTGTTCAGACCGGTTTACACTTGCAGCACTTTATCAGTTTTTGTGTGCGATTTGCAAAATAGTTAACCCTTTCCCGCTAACGACTTTTTTCAAAGATTTCAATAGGAAGTAGTCATTTTTGAGAAAACAAGCTAGAACAATAGTTATTTGGCAAAGCTGAAATAAGAGTGAAACGAAAAAAAAATTTGGTTTTAAATCAATAATTACTTGCTTTTTTCAACCAATTGGACACGAAATTGATTATACAGGGGTTGGACAGTTTTGGAAAACTGGTTTAAATTCATGTTCAGACCGCTGGATACCGGAAATAATCCGGATTATTTGAGGGCATGTCAAAAATTCTATTTTTGAGCGCGTAAATATTTGAATCACAATTGTTCTAGACTACCGTCATACGCATATTTGTCCCATATTTAAAAAGATTTCCTAAGTACATGGGACAATTATGCGTGGAACGGCAGTAGAGGTGTGTGCCGGTCCGAAAATCGTCGGTGGCGGTGGAGTTTTTACGTCTTCAGAAGAAATCATCTACAAGAAGAGATCTATTTTTGTGGTAAGTTGTCATTAGGGTGGCCCTTTTGTGACAAATTATGTAAAATGTATTTTTAAAATCTTTCAAATTAGGGGGTCGTACTGTTCTACAAAGTTGTAGAAAATTTAATTCTAATTCTAAGCATTTTTGCCAAAATAATATCAATTTTATCTCATACAGGTAATGTTTTATGACAAAATTACTAAATTTAGATAGGGTGGTGCCGAAAAACCAATTTTCAGCTTCTACTTTTTTCAATTCAAATTATTTTCAAAGAATGTCAAAGCAGAACTTCGAGTGCAAATTCTAAAGGATTGCCCGCTTTTTTATAACTTTATATCGTGTTTTAGGATTTCCGTTGAAAGTCTAAGAATTTCTCATTGAAAAAATAATGTTTGAACGAAAAAGAGTCGTTTGACAGGAAGCCATTGGACCGAAAGCCAAATGAATCATTTGTTTGAGAAACTGCATAGGTCCATTTTACACAATTTCGAGAAAATAACAAGAAACTGTTTTTGAACTAATTGGCAACGAACCTTTCGATTTCTTCGATACAGATCAATAGTTTTTGGCAAAACTCAACACCCTGGGGAACTTCCAGTGCAAAAACTGTAAGCAGTACTCCATAATTGCTCTTCGTGGACATATGTAGTTTCTTAAACAAACGAAAAAAAATCATACATTCCTGAACAAAATTTTTTTTCGTATTTTTTGCCAGAATACGTATTTTTGGAAGAGGATTCAGAGTATATAAAAATCTCATTCTGGCCAAACATGTTACATATGCAGTTTCTCAAACAAACGGTTCAAATGTTGTTTTGCCAAATATGGCATTTGACCGAATAAACCATTTAGCAGAAGCCCATCTAGCCTCAAGTTATTTCGCCGAAAATGTAATTTGGTCGAAAGGTACATACTGTTGAAAATGTCGTTCGGCCGAACCGTTCGTTTTGCTGAAAAAATCTGTTGGCCGGTAAGCTCATTTTGCTGAAATGGACATCTGGCCTAAAGTGTCGGAGTGTTTTGCAGAAAGGTCATTTTCATGCCAAGTGGCTCTTTCTGCAAAACGATTAAAGGGCATTTTCGGCTAAATAATCTAGTCCTCATAATGACATTTTCGGCCAAACGACAGTTTAAGCCTAAAGAGTTGCTAGGGCGAACAACTTTGTTGGCTGAATTACGAGCTCGGTCGATTGTCGCTTTTTGCTGTATGTAGAGATGTCGCAAATTAATCGATTACTTCGATTAATCGATTAATTGTTGTGATAATCGATTAATTTTGAATCTATTACTTCCCAACGATTAATCGATTCAATAATCGTCAAGAATCGATTAGTTACTAATCGATTTATCGAGATTTTACGACATCTCTAGCTGTATGTCGCTTTCGGCCAAATTACATTTTCGATCAAACCATTATCGTCTCAACGAGATAACGAAACCATGGACAAACGTTTCCGCCAAATGGAATTCGACTTATTGTGTTATTCGGCCAAGCGGCATTCGAACAAATGGCTTTCGACTAAACGACAGGAAGGGCCATTTGGCTGAAAGGTGTTTGGACAAATAAACCATTAGACCCATTTGGCCGAAAATGTCATTTAGCCGAAATGGATATACGACCGAAAATATCGTTTGGTCGTTTGGCCGAAAAAGTCGTTTGGCCAAATAGGTCATTTGACCGAAAATACCGTTTGCCGAAAAGGTCATTTAGCCGAAATGACCGTCTGGCTGAAAGGCCATTTAGTCGTATGATCCATTCGGCCAAATGGCCCTTTCTGTCAAACGGCCATTACCACCATTCGGCAAAACGACTATTTCGGCCAAAGAACCTGTTAGAGACAACGGTCTTTCCGGCCGATTGTCGCTTTGGCCAAATGAAATTTTTGGTCAAGCCGTTTTTCATTTATAACCGTTTCACCCGAAATATCTTTCCGTCGAATGATTTTCGGCCAAACGACCCTTTCCCATTTTTTAGTAATTTTCTGAAGAATTTCCTATGAGCAAAACAAAGAATGTCCCATAGAAATACAAAAAAAGGTTCGAAATTTCGAAAAACAAAACAGCTTTTCGTAAAAAATTAAAAGTTAAATGTTTAAATTCTGAAAAGGTTTAGTGGAAATACCGGAAAATTCCTCGTGGACTTTTTGAAGAGTTTCTATACACGTAGAAGAATCTTGTACGATTGAAACAACTGTTTCGTTTGTTGGAACAACGATGACATTGTTGTTTCAACACTGATTCAGTATTATTTGCAGTGTTAGTACTTTTCGTTTCGGTGGAACGAAAACAAGCGATTTTCAGGCCGAAGGAGAATCTTTTTTAGCAGTCTGTGGCGAGAAACATATTTCTCTCGCTCCTTTTTTCTCTAGAGCAGGTCTGAAAGAAACGAAAATCGTGCCTACTTGATGAAATTCTTTTTTCGTTTTATCATTCTTAGCCTCACTCATTTTTCACGAAAATTCTCAGTTTGCGTTTATAAAAAACCGCAACGGGGTTCGAACCCAGAACACCAAACAAAAATGGCACTGGATTGCGCTCACTCTAGCCGTACGGCTACGTGACTGCTTGTTGGGATAGGTTATTTGTTCCATAAAGGCCACTTTTTTGCATTGATGAAGGCACGAATAAAAAGAAAGATTAAAGAAGTAAGGAAACGAGCAAATCAACTTTTCGCGGCTCTGCCAGTGAGGGATAAATAACTATCCCTTATCAGGATTTGTTTCTATCCCGCAAAATGATTTCTCGGTGAAAATCTGCGTGAGCGAGCATCCTTTGCTCGTGGGAATTAGTAAGCATTACGATCTCTGATTATTTGACAGTGATAGCTGGGCATGGTTAAAACAAATATATACGAGAATTGAATCAACTAGACTGTGTCTAGTCTGATGGTGTAGAAATAAACCAGTGAACTATCGCGTATGGTCTTGATCTTATATATAGTTCACCGTTACTTAACTACAAGCGTTTACTGAGTTTGTCGAAGAATTGGTTCCAAAGATATAATAACTGCTCGCAAAGTCATTCCCGAACAAGAATATAAAAAGTCTAAGAATCGACTGAGACAATAAAACGACAATTTTGACAAATTTTGTCGGAGAAGATTAATTCAATCAGATATTTCTTTGATTGAATATTCAAACAGAAAACCTTCGGAACTTGCTCCAGATATTAATTCGAAAACCCCTTATGAAAACCTCATAAAATTCCCTAATGAAGTCCATCGCAAATTTCACCGAATGTTTTTCCAAAATTTCTTTGGGAATTCCTTCATGAATTCCTCTGAAAATTTCTTTACGTATTATTTTAGGAATTTAGTCGAAAATTAATTTAGGAATTTCTCCGATTTTTAGGATTTATTTCGTCAATCTATTTAGAAAATCATTTATTTTTTTTAAAATCCTTCCGAAATTTCATTTGAAAAATCCTTTAGGATCACGTTCGAGAATTCATTTCTTTGGAAGATTCATTAGGACTTCTTCGGAAATCCCTTGAGGAAAATACTTTAGAAACTCCTCCGAAAACTCGATTGGGATCTTCACTGGAAGCTATTTCATTCTTCAATGATTTCAAAGGAATTCCAAAGAACCACTAAGATGTTTTACTAGAGTTTTCAAAGGATCCGAAGGAATATCTGATCAATTTTCAAAGTAATTTCCGATGGATTTTCCTATAGAATCCCTGGAGGAATGTCCGAAATAATTTTTGAAGGTATTTCCGAAGGAACTCTTGTTGTTTTTTGAAGGAATTTAAGATGCAACATGCGAAGAAATATCTATTGCAGTTTTCGTTGAATGCTTTACGGAGTTTCTTCAAAATTTATATGAAAAGAAGGCGGAAAATCAGTTTAAAACAATTTTGGCATAGGGGAAATTACGGCTTTGGCAGGTTTTGTTCTATTATTGTCAGGGGGGTTTTTGTTAACCAAATTTCAAGAGATTCGGCCACAATATTCTTTAGTATGCAAAGAATGTTTAGGCCAAATTCGAGCATAATTAGTTACAGAAAACCCCCATGACAATAATAGAACAAAACCTGCCAAAGCCGTCATTTCCCCTACTTTAATTTCAAGAAAAGTATTCAATTTGGTGGGTCACGAGCCCCTTCATCCCTCAGATTAGCTTCTCCAGCGCAAGATAACAGATAACAAAAATAATGTCTCTGAATGATAAATTCAGACTCTAAAAGATGATTTGATCCCTAGACAAATGTTCATGACAACTCATGTATGTATTTAAATTACTGTGCTACATATACAATATTTGATTGTTATCTGTAGATACGTAGATACCGCAAAGAAGCTTTAGCGTTTCATTTGTTTCATAAAATATTATTTTGAAAAAAAAGTGAATAAAAATCATTTCATATTTCTCCCTCAGTGACATCAACTGAATCAAAATTTTAAGCAATCCAAAAAACGGTTTTGTTTTTATTAGATCTGTCATTGGCACATACATATAAAAAAAATGAAATAGATCCGATCCGAATCAAAGAGGATAAAAAATTCAATTTCTTCCAATCGGAGAAATTGAAACCATTTCTTACGAAAGAAGATAATAAATGAACGGCCGGAAAGCCTATCGAAATAAGTGGATTCAATTGGAAAGGAGCGTTGAAACCAATGCCAAGCTACGGAAAATGGTTTCACCCGAGTTTGCCATCAGCAGTTTTTTTTTCTTCAATCGATTCAATTAATCGCACTTTTTTTCTGAGGTCCATCGTATATGATCCCAAAGAAAAACGTTTCCGAATTGCAGTGCAAGCTGAAAACGGGAACAAACGAGAAAACAGGAAATATAACTATTATTCAGACAATTACGTAATTGCAAAAACAGAACGAAGCAAAAAAAAACGTCATGGAAAGAGCTACGACGATGGTCGAAATAATAATAGCATCGCTGCGCTAGAAGGCAAAATGGAGATTCCATCTCCATAATAATCGCAGCAGCAGCAGCAGCAAGACAAGAATATTACGCTGGAATGGCAATAATTTTCGTCATTCAAGATGGTTTATGTAGGACACACCCAGACATACTTTCGCTTCCCTGCTGGGTTGAGTTTTTGCGCGTTGCCATCGAGCGAGCAAGCGCTCGCCTGCTCTAGGTCGGTCCATCCGTCGGCTCTCGGGCGCTGATTTGGTGGAGGCGAACCGAAACCCCAAACCGTTTTGACTAACTTTAATGGGGCGGGGGGGTTGGAGGATATGGAACCCATTATCCTTCCTTATCGCCCAGTCGTCGTTGCCTCGTGGCGGTAGCAGCGATGGGGGATAAGGGTAGTATATAAAACGTAATAAATTTTGGCTAGGATACGCCAGAATTCCTCCCAGACAGCAAACCAATTCTCGGTGCTGCATCTTTTAAGAAAACTACTCACTCGGTTGGAGGGTTGTGGCTGCAGTTGAATGGATGGAGTACGATATCTTGGTTGAATACCGCTACAAAAAGTTTTATGGTGCGTAGTTTCTTGGAAGAAATTCGAATCAAGGAAAAGACCGAACTCGTCATTCCATGCAATTTGAATGGTAAAATACAAATGATATTGAACTTATCGGAAGATCTACACTTTTATTCCCTTTACTTCCACTGTCGGACCAAACGAGAATCAAACTTGCCGTTCTCGCATATGAATAAGTTTATAAAAAAGAAAATGTGGTTTAAAATTTGTGATCAAATCATTTGTAAAGTTGCATCACACTTTCAAAATTTTAGACCTGGAAAAGCTTAATTTGATTTGAAATCTCTCAAAGTTGGTGGGGAGTAGAATTAGAAACTTAGAATAAGAAGTTTTTTAAAATTAATTTTAGAATTCAAAACGGTGACGGCAAACGAAGATAAGTTCGAAAAATGTTAATCTCATTGCCTTTCACAAAACGCTGGTAATGCCTGCTAATCATTAGTTATATAAAAAGTTATCACGTTTGCTGATTGACCTCAATTTTCCACAACGCAAAATTGTTTGTACAGATTAGATTAGATATGTACCCCGTACACTGACAGATATTTAGACTCCAGTAAATCAATGAGTGATGACCTGAAAATGCACAAACCACAATCTAGTCGATATTTTGTTTTTTCGTTTTATATTGAGTCATAACATGTATTCAATGCCACATGATATAGGAAGGAAATATCATCATCCATCCGGTGCAGTACCAATACCTTTACTTCGTAACTACTGGAAGATAACAAAACGATGCATGGTGTATCTGCACCTTGTATGGTCATAACAAAACTTTGGTGTTTACAGATTTTTTTTAAGATAACAGATATAAGATTGCGCTTTGCATTTTGAAGTGATGCCATTGTTCACTACACATACTCGTTTCGTAAATTCAGCTCTCTACTGCATAATAAAGTTACGAATACAATTTGCGTAGCATAAATAAGCATTCATGAGTAGTTTTTATAATATCCTCGGTTGCTAATCTGGCCACCCTTGGAAGTCAAACTACTCTCAATACAAAAATGATTCTGAAGCGTAGAGGATCCTAAAGTACAAATAGATCCAGTATACTTTCTTCCATCATTCTGTCATCCGTGAAGAAAGCAGCACCACCAAGGTCTGGGTGGTATTCGATGCTTCCTACAGAAGCACAAAAGGAGTATTAAGGAGTCCGTAAACGGTCTTCACGTGGATGATTTCTTGTCTGGCGCTACATCAGTCGCTGAAGCGGTAAAACTTCGGGATCTTTGCTGGAATGCAATTCCGGGAATGGGCAAGCAACATTCCAAGTGCACTTCAAGTAGTTCCGAACGATAATCGTGCTCTGTAGTCTTCTGTGGACTTCGACAAGGACCAGTCTATCGAAACTCTGGATTTACTCTGGAAATCTCACTTAGAAGGCTAGTAATTGTTATTCCAGCTGTGTACTCCGTTTTGCATAGCAAAGTTGCTTGACCCTCCTGGTTTAGTTGAGCCAGCGGTGGTCTGTGGAGAAATGTGTATCAGACATTATGGGCCTTGAAAAACGAAAACCAATACGACTGGGACAAAGTATTTTCAGAAAAAAGTGGGTTAACTGTTTAACCCGAGCAGATTATTGAATGCTGATTTGTTCCGGCAATCATTCGTCAGTGAATGCTCCAACAAGCAACAACGAAAAACGCTGATATTTTAATCCCCGCCTGGACCCCACTTCAAAAGTTTATGGGGAGACTGAGAGAGGTAATCAATTCGGCCCAGAAACATTCAATCAGAGTTTTGGGATATCGCAAGATACCATTTGAAGCCATGAACACATTTCATGTCCAGATAGAAACCTGTCTTAGCTCACCCCATCTAACGAAACTCTGTGACGATCCGTCAGTGTTTTAAACAACCTGTTCAGGTATAAAAGAACTAACTAACGTTATCGTTGATGATAATCCGCCACCAAAACATTGGCCTATTGTACGTGGCAAGGAGCAGCATTCAGGGAATCATGGAGTAGCTCGGGTGGTCACATCCGGTTTACTAATTCGACCCAATGCAAAAAAAATGTTTTTTTGTCAATTGACTGCATCTGCGGTATGGCCACCGCAATAGACCTAGAGGTGTTCACAAGGATCAAGCTGGCCTTCGTTCCCGTTTACTATGCTACAAATTCGTCAAGTCGAAAATTTTAATTTAAGGTCCTTTGTCTGGGAAGGAAGTCCAGGTAAAAAACTATCCAATACCATTTACCAGTTAGAAACCGGCTACAGGGTCTAATTATTATTATTCCCTTTAACTTCGGAGTTAGACTTCTAAGATGGTTCGCAATGTGTGATCAAACTAGATTGACTAGCGCTAGAACAACGCAACGTATGCCTGTCCAATGTTTGAAATCAAATCCAACAGCAGTTCCACGCAGGCCAACATCATCAACATGTAACAGAAGCATTCTACTACGTATTGATGACTCTGATCCACGTAAAAGTACTATCAGACCTGAGATTTATCAAATCGACATTCGCATCCCGCCCATAAAAACTTAGCCACTTTGAAAATTAATATTGAGTTAATCATCATTCACAAGAGTCAGTTTTGTTATTAGTTGATGATGAATTAGAAACCTGATGGAAATGTATTTTGACCTATAAGATCGCATAAGAATATTAAACGCCTAAAATATTGAAGATTATTTAGTGAACGCTTCTGAAACTTGATCAAAAGACGAGCTCGGTGGTCTAGTGGCTACCGCTTCTGCCTTATAAGCAGGAGGTCGTGAGTTCAAATTCAGGCTCGTTCCTTTTCCTACTTTGTATTTCTATCTCAGTTCTTTCTGTATTTCACGTTCTACCAAAACGATTCTTACTGTTATAACCTCCCACACAATCCCAAAACGCCCCTTGGCACCTATGAGAGTTCGTAGAGTTCTCTGTATCTTTATTAAGTAAGTGTGCAACTAACCATCCTTCCCCTTCCTCATGCATTCGCAAGGACTTGGCCAGGACAGATCTCGACTATTGGAGAGTACATTACTTCCATCTAAGAGATAGTGATTAGTCCCAAATCAACATCTGTGGTAACGGATGAAAGTGATTCTACTCTCATACAATAGACTTGGCTTATACCACCTACTAATTTGTGCCAAATGCTCAATTCTAATGCTTCTGAAACGTAATCAAAAGGCCAGAGCGGGCCAAAGTTCAGAACCATTCACCAAGAAATTTTCAACCTACAGTTTTTACCATTACATATTCTGAAGCTCATTTCAAGAAAACCCCGAATACTATCTTTATGGGCCTATGGCCTACAAGATCCAACAATTAATGAGTTTCCAAACATTACATGAGCTTCAATTTGATGATGGGTTTAGGAAGTCTTATGGTCGATCTTCATGTCTTTGGTAGAACCTCTTTGATGATACCCTTGCATAATTCCTTTCGAAGCAGCTTGTTTTTCGTGTTATTTTAATGTCATCATGGGCGCTCAAAATCTACCCAAGCAGTTTCTTCGACTCACATGGAACATGCGCCCACTGCCTCATCGTAGAAACTGAATCGGAAGTTTTTTTTTATCAAATGTGCAGTGGCGTCGCGTAACCTCACTTTTTACCTGTGCACTGGCCCGAAAAATGAAAATTATGTTAAATGGGAAATGGGAAATAAAATTATCAGACTCGTTTAAACTAATCAAATTCTAGTTGTTGTATGCTTGTCCGAACACCAATTCCTCAAATTTAAACCCAGTGCACAGGTAGATTGAGGTTAAGGAAACGCCACGGCGAATATGTATAAGAAAGTATTCAATCCTCGGTTCATAAACATGACAAGTTAATCACTTTTGAAGCAGTTTTCCAGCCGAAGGATCATGTCATTTATTAAGACATTGTTGAACTGGTTGATCTCTCCCATTATCTCTTTCTTAATCATATAAAATCTATATAAAATGAATCTCTATCTAACTCTTACAGACTCGGAAACTACTGAACCGATCGGCGTGAAAATTTGTTTGTAGGGATTTTTTGGGGCTGGGAAAGGTTCTTATGCTAGTTTCAGATCCCTCGCCTTCTGGAAGGGAGGGCTTTCATACAAATGAAACACAAATGTCTACATAACTCAATAACTAATCAAGCAAATGGAACCATATTTGGCACGTGACGGTTTATGAAGACATTAAGACAAGAAATGTTTCTATGGAGGTTCGAAACCCATCCACCATCCCCTTTCTGGAGAATATATTTATTCTACTTAAATTAATTGGTAATGCAAAAAATCAGAAATTTAGTCAATCTAAGGCCAGACGGGCCGGGTCTGCTAGTCCTAAATAAAATTTAAAAACGAATTGGCTTAGATTTTAAAAGATTTATCAAAAATAAGAAATATCATCGAAACCACCGATCAAATAAATGCCAGACTGTTTGAGAAATATTCCAATTTTTGTTTTAAGAGAACTTAGAAACGATTTTTAAGATCAAACACCTGCTCAAGGAAAAAAAATCTTATGAAAAGGGTCTGGCAATGATTTCATACATAATCGACTGTAATCTACAATAAACAAGTTTTACAAAGGTTCCACCTGCAATTCGAGAACCTTTCCTAAATAAAGATGGATTTGTTTTTTTTTTGTTTTGGAAATTCTGGAATGCAGAATAAAAATACTTAAATTATAATGCATCACATTTATGAGTGTTCATTATTAGAAACAGTTTAGGTATTAGAAATAAAAATATTCAGTATCAAAAGTATTTATTCATTAGAGATTTTAGAAGCTGAGACTGAGAGATTCAATTTTAAAGAGAGCTGTGTGTTTTATAAAGGAATCTCATAAATCATCGCTCATCGCTGAATTCCGATTTTAAGGAGGGCTGCACTACATCCAGGGTTGTTACGGGGATCCTGAAATATTTTCCGCGCCAAATCCGCGCCGACTAAAACCAAATCCGCGCCATTTCCGCGCGACATTGAATCCATTCCGCCCCAAATCCGGGCGATCCAGATTTAAATTCCAAGAAAATACACGTTAAATGTCGATTTTTGTATAACAATTTATTGAGTCTTCTCTTCAAGTTCTTTTTTTACAATGTTACTGATTTCAAATATAATTTTAAACTGCAACATTGTTTGTATCAAAATGCCAATAGGACTAATAAAACCGCAGTAAGTATTACAAACCTTCTAAATGGCCTTATTCACCACTAGAAGTACTGAATCTAAGGGAACAAGAACTAAACAGTCAAAACTATTTGCATAAGCATCGCTTTTTGGAGTAGATGATGGCTTTGGCATGTTTTGTTCCGTTATTGTCAGGGTTTTTTTGCTGATAGAACTTTATAAAATTCGGCACAAGGTACGTTGATATACAAATGAATGTTAAGGCCAAATTGATTAAAGATAAACGTGGAAAATATAAAAAAAAATCTGCCAAAACAGCAATTTCTTTTGAAGTAATTGATTATGCAGCTTTGTTGTAGTTATTGATCACAAGCCAAACTTGCTTAGATGTTAAGGAATTAGACAATGAAGCTCCGTTTTTTAAACAAAAATTCTGTAAAACAAATATTTGAATTCATATCAAGAAACAAATAATACAAAATCTAACGTAGTTACTAGAGCTCAGTTGATTTTTAAGTCAGAATCAAGCGTAAATTCCTCCAAAAATTCCGAAAGAACATTTTTAGAAATTTCAGAAGAAATTTCTTTGGAAATATGGCAGAATAATTTGCGTAAACTTCAACAGAAATTAGTCCGTTATTTCTCCTTCAATTCTTGTAACAAGCTTTTCGAAAAGTTCATGCAGATTCTTTTTTTACCATTCTTACTGGAATTTCATTCAAAAACTCCGAGAACTCCTGTAGAACTCATCTTTCATGCGCAGATTCATCCCAGAAATTTCTGCGGGTCATCCTCTGGAAATTCTCCCCGAAAATTTTCATGGAAATATTTGCAGAAATCCAACTGCCCTTGAATCTGCTGAAGTGCAGAAGTCGCTCCAAATTATCTGTGGGAATTCCTCCGAGTATTCTTACAAAAATTCCCCTGGGAAATTATTTTGTAATTCATTTGGGACTCCCGGTTCTATTTTTGAGCAGTTATTGAAGAAATTTCTGTGATCATCGCTCCTATAACTCTTTTGTAAATTCAAGGCGGCATCATTTTCGATTTTCTATAGTCATTCGTGCGGTCACCACTCCAGGAAATTCCTCCAAAAATGTCTTCATATTTTTGCGGGTTTTTAATGCTGCAGAAATCCTCTTTACGATGTGGAAATTTATATGCAAGGAATTTATACACGGATCATCATAAGGTCCTTGTGGAACCTTCTTAAGGAAGTTTCTTGTTTTCTGTTGGTAATCCTGTAAAATCGGAGTTAACTGAAAATATCATGAAAACCCGCCAGAAATAATCTTTTAATTTTTGATCGACTTTCTGCGGAAGAACTTATTAAAATGAGACATCTGCAATAAATCACAGAACATTTTTATGTTTTCAATTGTTGTATAAACCCTTATTCGTTCTAGATGAATGTTATAAAGGAAATATAAAATGTTACAATATTATGATAGAATTCCTGACGACTTTTGAATAATGATATAATATATCATGCTGAGTGGTTCATCGTAAAAGAAACAACCAATCAGGAACTGACAAAAATCTTGAAATTACAAATAAATTGACAAGATGAAAATGGGTGTTCAACTGTTCATGTCCTTCAATAGACATGGTTTGTGTGCGTCGTGTTTTAGAATGGATTTAAAATGACAGCAAGTGGCGTATCTCTCCTCATAACATTTGTTTAAATAATGCTTGAGAGTGTAATGCATACCATTAAATAAGGACTTGGACATATCCGAAAAATAATGTTAATAACCTTGAAACGTAAATTTGTTCTCAACAACACTTGCTAATGATAATAAAGCCCATCTATAGATTTTTTAATTTTCAAATAAACTTCCTTAGATTTAGCATTTCATTTATTAAATTTCCACCTAAAACTAAATTCGCGCCAAATCCGCGCGAAACCCTAAAATCATTATGTGAATCCGCGCCAAATCCGCGAAATCCGCGAGAATCGCGAAATCCGCGTAGTCGTAACAACCCTGTACATCAGACTGATTTTTTTTTGTTCAAGGAATCCAGGAATTATTATGTTTTGAAAAGATTCTAAAAGCATTATTCAAATCCAAAATTTACATCATGGAAAGAGATCTTGTAATTCCCAATTATATTATTATTCTATGAGCTTAAACTGGAATCCGTGCCTACTAAAATGAAATCTGAGAAGAATCGAGTAACGAATAGAAGAACCGAGGCTAAGTAAGCAAGAACTATGCCTCAGACAAAAATATTTTTATAAGCACCATTTTATGGAGATGATGATTTTCGACATGTTTGATTCTGTTATTGTCAGTGGTGTTTTGGTTGATCAAACCTTATGATTTTCGACACAAGATGCATTGATATATGAAGGATGTTCAAGTAAAATTAGATCATATTTGATTATCGATAAATTTGACAATAATAAGAAAATTCTGCTGAAGCCGTAATTTCTCCTGAAACAATAAATTATGCAACTTTGTTGTAATTATTGATCACAAGACAAACCATCGAATAGATTACGTAATAAAACACTCTGTTTTTCTGAATAAAACTTTTGAATAAAAAATATTGGAATTCGTGTCCACGGCCAGAAATAAATAATCAAAAATCTAACATGGTTCTAGAGTTTGAGGCAAAAATTCCTTCGAAAAATTTAGAGGAAGATTTTCGAAATGTCAGTAGATTTTTTTTTCAGAAATTTCACGGAAATTTCTGCTGTTTTGTTTGAGTTCGAGTTCTGCACAGAAAACTCTCCTTAATTCTTCTAATGGGAAAAATAAATTTCTCCTTTTTCCAGGAATTCATGTGGAAATTCCGACAAGATTTCTCCAGGGACATAAACAAAAAAACATCCGTAATTTTCCGCGAAAGCACCTGTGTTCTTCTTCTTCAAAGGCTCAATGGCAAAAATTCCTCCGAGAACTCCTACAGAAATTCATCATTCGTGTGCTAATTTATGCGGAAATTTTTCCAAAATTCATGCGGTGGATCCTCCTCCCTTTGAAATTCCTGCGGAGCTCCAACTACTCTTGAAACTTTAGAAAAATAGCATTTTTTTTGGGGGAAATTATTCCGAGAATGCCTATGGAACTTCCTTCTGGAATTCTTGCGAAAGTTCCTCTAGGAATTTAGGCGGTAATTTATTCGGGATTTTTATTTTGCAGGATCAACTAAATCCTCCGAAGAATTTGTAAAATATCTTCTGAAAGTACATGGGAATTCCTGTGGAAATTGCGTTGAGGATTCTTCAGACATGCTTTGGTAAATTCCAGTGCTGCAACAGAAGAGGACAATGATCGCCTGTCGCGCATTAAGAAAAGTAATCGATTTTCGAGGATGGATAATCATAATCTTTTCAATGACATAATTTGTTATATTATAACATACTTTTCATGTAACACATCGAGTTATATTTTTGTTCAACATATATTTAGAATTATTTTTGTTAAAACTAGAGGAGATTTTGTTACAATTTTAACTACTAATGGTACATGTTTTATAACAACCGCTGTTGTAGCTGGTGTAATAGAATAACAAGTTCCAATATAAAGCTGTTACTATCTACTGGTCGGGTTGGCTTCAGCAGTAATAACTATATTGAAAAGTTAGTGGAGTCTGCGCGATCTCTGGTCGAAGACGGTGTTTTTTTTAATCCGTTAAACAAATCTCGGGTACTTATTCAAAAGGACGTATGTGATTTTGTAAACAAAGATTCAAACGTCGATTTGTCCAATCTGATAGCACTCCCACGCAAACCATCACCACAGACAGATGTGGGAATTTCTTTCGTAAACTCCATCGAATGTTCCACCAGAAATTTCTCGGAATATTCATCCAGATATTATTTCAGAAATTCGGAAAAATCTTTCATATATTTTATCTCGTAAATAACTTAAGAAATTCTTTTGGGCATACATCAAGAAATTCCTTCAAAAATCCTACAATGGTTCGTCCGCAAAATCCTCAGGAAATTATTAAACAAAATCTTTCGGAACTTCCTTCACGAATTACTTCAAAAATTTCTTTTGGAATTCTGTCAAAAATTCCTTCGAAAATTTCTCCTGTTATTCACACGGATTTTTTTTTCCAGGAATTCCTCCAAAAATTTCTCTCGAAAGAGTTTACCTTAAGGAAGCAATGCGGAAATTCCCGCAAGAATTTCGTTGGAAATACATACTTTCAAAAATTGCTTTATCCTTAATAATTTCTGTAAATTTCTTGAAAAATTCTTTCAAAAATACTTTCGTAAAATCCTTCGGAAACTCCGCCAAGGATTTCTCTGCAAATTATTTTAAGAATTCTCTTCGGAAATTTCTTGGTAATTTCCTCACAAATGTCTTAAGAAATTCATTTGGATTTTTTTTTTGGGAGTTCTTCCAGGAATTTCTCAAGAAATACTTTTCGAATTACTTCAAGAATCCCATCAAGAATTTTTTCGTGAATTCATTTGAATTTTTTTTTTTTTTAATTCCTTTGAGTTTTTTTAGGAATTTATTCGGAAATATGAAAACTGTAAAAAACTTCTTAAGAAATTGTTCTGAAAATTTCTTTTAAATTTTTTTCTTTTGGAATTTTTTTCAGAAATTTCTAAGAAATCTCTGGAAACTTCTTCAAAAGATTTGAGAATTTCCCAATGGATTTCTGGCGGAATTTCCTACATTCTTAAATTTCTCCAAGAATTCCTTCAAACATTCCTAAAAAAAATCCTCCGGAAATTTATTCTTTCAATGAAAGAATTCCAGACGAACTTTCGCTATGATTTTTTTTTTCAGAAATTCCTCTTAAAAACTTTAGCAGACGCCTTAAGATGATTATAGATTTAATCCCGTAGTGAATTTTAAATGCATCACATGTTTTCCTACTCCCATTTCCAAAGGCCATATATGACGTAACAATGTTCGTAAAGTGCTGAAATTGATGTCGATTGTTCACCTTCAGTAAGTAATATTCCATTGATTCACCTCTTTATGCAAGTTACGTTTCTCTCAGCTTGCGCTCTTAAACAATATTCTAAGAAGCACGTGATAACAATTGTTTTGCAAATTACTTCGAAAATTCTTTTGGAAATTTATTTATGATTTTTTTTTGTAAATTCCCTCAGAAATTACTGCGTAAAACCTTTCGGAAATTTCTTCGAGAATTATTATAGAATGCCTTAAGCGATGTCTCATGAATGTCGTAAGGAATTCATTTGAAAATTCCATCAAAAATGTCTCCAGAAATTCTTCTGAAACAACTTTGAAAACCTTTAGGATTTTTTTCGCAAAATTATTTCAGAATTCCTTTGAAGTTTTCTTCAGGAATTTTTTAGTCATCCTTTATAAAAACAGTCATATCTTTAGAAAAACAATAAGACTTTCCAAAGAACTGCATGATTTTTTTTTTTTGGAATTCCTTAAGAAATTCCTTCAGGAAATCCTACGAAAATTCTTGCAAAAATTCCTTCAAAAAATCCTTTAGGGATTCCTTTGGAGATCGCTTTGCAAATTTCTTTAGAAATGCATTTGAAAATTCCTGTTTTTGATAATTCCTTTAGAAATTTCACCAAAAATTTATTTTGAAATTCCTTCGCAAAATTCTTTGGAAACCGCCACGTTTTTTTTCGAAATTACTTTAGCAAATTGTTGTTAAGAATTCCTTTGGTTTTTATGTATTTATGCAGAGATTTCTTTACGGAAACTATAGAAAACTTTTCAATGAATTCCTTCATAGATCAAAAAATCCTTCTAGAATTTCTTTAACGTTTTCCCGCCCACGACTTTTTTCAAAGTTTTCAATAGCAAGGAATCATCTTCGAAAAAAAATGCTAGAAGAAATGTTATTTGGACTAGCTAAAATTAGTGGAGAACGAAAAAAATAGTTTTTGATTGTAAATCAATACAACTATTGATTATTTTCAATAATTCAAATATGTGTACTTAAAATTGATTATATTTGCAGTCTAATGGAAGCATAACGATGTGCCAAATATTGCCTTTTTTTGTTGAAACAATTTTTTAAAGGTTAGAAGGTGGAAAATTTGATGGTGCTCTACAGTACAGACACCATGGGCTTGAGAGGGTTAAAGGTTCCTTCGAAAATATCTTGGGTTATTCCTTCGAAAATTCAGTTAGGAATTCCTAAGAAATTCTTCTGAAACTCCTTTGAAAATTCCTTTGAGAATTTCTAAGGAAAATTATTTTAGAATTCCATTGCAAATTTCTTTAGATTTAGATTTTTTAGGAAATCATCCAAAAATTTCTTTAGTAAAACTTTAGAAAACTTCTTAAGCAATTGTTCAGAAAATTTCTATGGAAATTTAGGACAGTTTTAGAATTTCATATGAGAATTTCTTCAGAAAATCCATCAGTGATTCCCTGGGGAATTCCTTTACGACTTCAGAAGTCAAAAACTAAAAAAATATTAGAAATTCCTCTGGAAAGGTATTCCTTCGGAAATTCCTTCATAAAATCTTTTAACATTTCTTCGACAAATCATTTAGGATTTTCTTCATTGAGCAATTCCACAGGAAATTCCTTTGAGAACTCTTTCAGAAATTCTTTCAAGAATTTCTTCCGAAATTATTTCAGGAATTCGTAAACATATGGCTTCGGGTGTTTCGTTGTAAATTCATCGAGTAATTTAAACGGAAATTCCTTCGGACATTTCTTGAGAATTACTTTTAGCAACTTTGCCATGAATGTTTTATACCTTTGTAAATTTCTCGAGAATTTCCATTAAAATTAACTTAAGAAATTCCTTTGAGAATTTATTTAGAAATTGATTCAGAATTTATTTAGAAATTGATTCAGAATTTTTTAGGAATTCCTCGAAGGAATTCATATAAAACTATCGTATTAATTCGTTTGGGACTACCTTAAGAAATTCCTTTGAAAATTTCTAAAGTAATTATTTCGAAAATTCCTTTAGCAAATCCATCCATCCAAAAATTCCATTAGGATTTTTTCTCAAAAATCCTTTCAGGTTCTCTATCGGAAATTCTTCCTAAAGTTACTCATGAAATTCCTCCAGGAAAATTTAAGAAAATTCCACCAAGAATTCCTTTGGACACTAGTTTAGTATGTAATTCCTTTAATGCCTCTGGAAATTCTTTCCCAAATTCATTCAAAAATTCCATCGAGAGTGTCTTCAAATATTACTTCGATAGTTTCGTTCAGTTCCTAGTAAAATTTATAAGCAATCACTTCTAATACGGAAAAATGGCTAAATCTTACAGTAAAAACTCCTTTAACTTTCCTTGACTGAAATGTTCACTTGGAGAACTTACATTTTTTTCAAGGCAGTATTTACTCATTGAGTTAGGGAAAACTTCTGGTAGTGCGAAGTAATCAAAATCCGCTTCACCACCAACCACACAGTTATCATGTGAGGGATATATACGTTTTTAACCATGAAATACCTATTTTCCAGAGGGCACATACACAAAAAGTACGTAGTATTAAAACCATGCTACATGCTACATACAACTATTTATGAATCGCATCACTGACTGAATAGTTCACAGTATTTCAAATATTTTACGCTTCACGTATTTCCACGATACGTCTTCCATGATGGATTGGACGCATTTTGTAAATAATTATATCCTGTTCTGTTTTTGTGTCAATTATTTAAATTTTAAAGAACTTCAAGCACTAAGCTCACATATACAATCTAAAGAAAATGCTAATTGACCATCAAATTATTAGTGTGAAAAAACTCATCAATCAATAACATGCTGTAACGTCGTAGTTTAATTATACTATGACGGCATTAAAAACTTTTCTAAAACCTCAAAGCAGAAAACACAATGAGGCTTCAATATTTCAAGAGATCTGATAACAAATCGTGTTTTGTCATGTTTCAACACTGAAATATTAGAACAAACAGAATTATAGTCACAAATTGTCTCACCCGATTTCTTAAAAAAAAAAATCCCCCGAAATCACATGTCCACATGCTAACATATTTTCGCCATGCAATCCACGACGTGGTAGTGGTGGACGTCCACATGGTTGGCGCATGAAATCGCATAGTTTTATGACCCAATCAGGTCTATTTGTTACGACGAAATTATTCCTAATTCGATCTTAAAGCACAATCGAGGTCAATCACATGCCATGGCAGAGAAAAGATGCCAAGAAGACCGCACCGGTCCAGGAAGCGTTCCAATAGGCCGACAGTCGGAGTCACATGTTTGGGGAAATTGCGTATCGAACTCACCAGCTGGTGCCATCCTTCCCCCCATTTGATCACTATTGATTTAATGTGATATTATCGTCATGTTGCCGTTGATGGTTTGATTTCCAATTATTCACTCAAATTCGCGAACATATATTCCACGTTGCCTGCCAGCCTTTACTTTTTTTGCGGAAGCCCAGCTCAGCTCGGTCACCAAATCACACTTGCTCACGCCATCCAGACCATCATCACTGTATCACATTTTTCGACCGAATTCCACCAATTACATTCAATTCCGGAACCAGGTCAGGCCACAGTTCCGGGATTCACTCGGATGCACTTTATTTTGGATGCAATCACCCGCAAATTTTCCACAATCCAGCCCATCACTCACTTCATCCTCCTCCGGATCGCGAAAAAGACCCACAGAAATTCGCCTCTTTTCTTCTTCTGCTTGCTGCTGCTGTTACTACTCTGCTGTTGTTGTTGTGTTGCGTTCTTCCCGCGTCCTCCCCTTTACCCACTTCCTTCTTCCAACACTTCACACGACCAATGCCTACTACGGCCAGTGCCAACTGGAACCGCAAAATCCGACGTTCGGTTCTCTTGGATTGCAAAAAAATCGAACCAAAAAGCACTGAAAACTCGTAATACTTCTCTCCGGCTAATGATGGGACGACTTCACTCTGTCTGGTCAGCATCAGCAGGCCACTCTTCTGCGCTTCGAACCCATCGTCGGAAAAGGAAGAGGAACCGAGCGAATAGAAACTGACGTCCGAAACTCACAAAACACTCCGCGCGGAGCCTTCCGGGATTTGGCCGAACTCCCCGTCTATTCTCTGCTGTTTTTCTGGGTTTGGTCGGAAATCACTACTGTCCGCCGCGTCCCTGGGACCAGATCCGGGTCAAACACGCGAAAAATCACAGCACAGAAACGTAGGAAATCTCCGTCTTACTTAGTTCGTCTGTCGTGTCGATGAACCGCGCTTAGAAGGTGAAAAATTACGTGGAAAAACAAAAACCGTCTATGCCAAGAGCGCTACCCAAGTGCTGAGTTCCCGAGAGATCTTCACACACGCGACGGCGGCCATTTTCTTTTCCCGAACATCAAATCGCACTCGACGAGCGGTTCTCAATGCTGCTGCTGACGATTCGCTCGCGCACTCACACTTCGCCCCATACCTTCCCACATTCGTCGTCGTCGTCGTCGCGACGTCCAGAAGCCCGATTCAACCAAACGTCGAACGAAGCAAGCAACTTCTTCGCATTGATGGTTGTTCCTGGCCTGCTACTTTACTTTCTGCCGTATACGTCGCCGTTCGTTCGTCGTTCACGCGGTCCCACGTACCTACATCGAAACGTATACACCAGCATGCCATGCAGTAGCAGCAGCACCGGAGAGCAGAGAAACCATCAGCAAGAAGTCCACAAACAGTGGAGGAAGGGATGCCAGATCAGCTGGATTAGAATGTGCATGATATTAATGGCGATGTTTAGCCATAAACAGATTTTTTGGATACATTTGTTGCCAATTTAATAGTCCCTCAAATCGATAGAAAACTTCTACTGTTGCTGATTTTTTGATCATTAGAATAGCGATGATTTAAAAAGCATGTTTGCATTTTTTAAATTTGCAAAATAAAATTACTTCAGTAATACTGAAGTTGCAATTGACATAAATTCCTAAACATTTCGAGAACTAGACCAAAGCTTACCGTGAGATAAATCGAAATCTTGTAACCGTATATATTATTATTATTAGGCCTGAGTCTATGAAACCACTTTCTGCTAAATAATTCTAATAAATTTAGAATAATATTTAGCAGAAAGTGGTTTAAGTTTCATATCAGATGAGAACCTATTGATGACTTTCTACTGATATTTTTGTACCGACGATTTGGAATTATTCCGCTTTTTCCATTTTACATGTTATTCGAAGTATTATAGGCCATCAAAAATAATTGTTACCCTAGTATTCAATTTTAATATAACTTTACCTATGTACTTTTAAATCAATCGCAATACTTTTCCTTCCGTAACGTAACCAGGCTGTCGGCAACACTGCCCATGTGCAGGCCGTCCACCCATCGAGCAGTGAGTATCTGAACAAGTTCACCGTTTCACCGATAGACGGTGCATAAGAATTGAAAACGACTACGCCGTACCGATGTTCGCTGATCCAAAGCAAAAACATATTTTTTGGATTGCACAAATTTGGTACTTATTCACCCATAGTCTACTTACCGGTACTTCTGCACTCACTTTGCTCTTATCACTTTAGCTAAACTTTATCCACTTCGTCTGTCCATTTAGCACCGGAGCAGATTCGAACATTTTGCAGCGTAACCACTTTCAATGCGAAATGGCTGACATTTTACTCCACACAATACTCGACGAGTCGAAAAACTAGAAAACATACGCACACCACTCCACCTCTCGGCTGCTCGGCACTCTCGCCACGGCCGTTTTGCCCACAGCTGAACACGTGTTTGTGAATATCTTCTTCCACTCTGCTGTACGGCGTGGCTTGCTGCGCTCGGCTACATCAGGATAGATACCGCTGGCCGTCGCCTGCTGTGGTGTGCGGTGAGTAGCGGCGGCGGTGATCCGCCGTTCGTTCGTCCGTCCGTTCGCTCGCCCTTTCCCGCTCGCTGGCTCGCTCTAGCTAATGGTTGCGCTGCGGTGTGGTTATTGCTCTCCCGCTTGGTTACTTGGCTTTTCTTGTTTGGCAGCCGTCGGGGCGACTATACCCTCCCGCAACCGTCCTTCGTTTCGTTGGTCTGTTCCATAATTTCGTATTATTATAATTTTTGTGAATAGAGAGAAGACTTCGGAATGGAAGAAAAAACTAGAATGGAAGAGCACGGATCATCCATTCACCTACGAGGGCGGTGGTTGCTTCCTTGCATGATAACGGGTCAATGAGTAATAATTACAGAATCGCATGGTAATGAGCGTATTCAAAACAGCTGATTGTTCGGAAACGAATGACTAACGAGCATTACTTATTCAATAGAAAATTATATGTTGAGGGCTTTAGTGGAATGTATGTAGGTAATTATTTTGTTATAAGTATTTCATTTCACTTGGAACATAGTGATTGTCAGATAACATGGATTTTTCAAAGAATCGAACGATTGTGTTCCAATTGATTTCCGATTTCTTAGGAATTTGGAAATACTATGGATTTTGAAGTAACATTCTTTATAACATGCAGGGGTATAAGTTAACAGATTGTCGTAAAGCAGGTAGGACCTATACAAAATGGCTAAATTTTCCGGATTTTCCCTCATCTTCATAGACATCATAGGTTGACCCGCTAAGAAAAATAAACAAGTTTTTAACACAAACTTAGAAATGCCAGGATACTATTTTTAATGGTCTATATCAATCGTAATGAAATGTCTGTAAACCAAAACCAATAGATCGGGAAAACTAAACCAAAACCAACAGATTAGAAAATAAATTGACTTAAGGATTTCAGTGATTTCTTCGTCATGGATGGTCAAGATATTAAGTAAGATTTTTTGAAGAATTAATCGCTGAAGAAGATCATTGGTAACTTCTCATAAAATTCTTCTGAAGCTTCTTTAGATACAATTTAGAATTTTTATCTTTTTTTCCTTGTTGGGTATTTCAATCACTGCGACCATTTATTAGATCTATTGTGATATATGCCCCATTTGATCTAGCTTTGTCATGGTGACGCATCATTACTATTTAGAGCAATTTCATTACCTCGACTATCAGCGTTATCCTAATGCGGTATTGTGGTTCTGATGAATCGTCCTACCATATTGGGACTTGTTCCCTAAACCTCTGCTCTGAGGGTTCTATCAGCCCTTTTGTTGAAGAACTGTAATATCTTTCTAAAAATTGCCGGACAATGGCAAACAGATATTCCGAGTCTTATACATGTATGCCGCAGAAACAACATACATCATCTTGAAGTTTTCCTCACAGCTTCAAGCGATATCGGCTCTTGCAATGGCCTGTTATAAGACCTATGTATGTGTTAAGATCTTTTTTTGAACGATCTAAAATTTTGCGAGTGATAAATTCGTTTGGTGTTATGGGAATCTATGGGAATATCCATAAATTACGCTAGGCTTAGAGCGTTTGGGGGGGGGTGGCGGTAAATCATACAAAAAGTGTAACATAGGGGGAGGGGAGTTGAAAATTAACAAATTTTTGCATTACCTAATTTATTGATCTTCCCTATGTTCAAAATCTCTACGGATTATTTTAGAAATTTCTTTAAAATTGAAATTTTGATAAAATATACCTCGATTATATGGTAATGTTTTAACGTGAAAATTTAGTTTTTCTTGTTTTGGAGATGAGCTGTTGAATATTCTACCTAGCAGAATAATTCTAGGGAATACTTCACGAGTTTGAAAAATGAGCGCGTCAAGAGCTTTCCCGGAGCCGAAATCATGTTATACAATACAATTTTTCATGATTCTCAAAAATTATTCAATAATTTTAGTTCTGGGAACCGAAAGACTCGCGGTTTGATTGTTTGATAGAACGCGTTGGATCTTCTTCTTCTTCGTTGGCATTACGTCCCCCACTGGGACATTGCTGCCTCAAAGTTCAGTGTTCATAAAGCACTTCCACAGTTATTAACTGCGAGGTTCCTAAGCCAAACTACCAATTTTGCATTCGTATATCATGAGGCTAACACGATGATACTTTTATGCCCAGTGTAAGTCCCGCCACGTCAAGAGATCCATCAAGCCCCTACAGCCCCACCAAAACGCATTAGAATTGACCGCACCTAAGCTCCGTCAAGGGATTGTCATTACGACGAATGTCCGTATAAAGGTCAATCGATGCAGGGACAACGAATCGGGAAACGTAAACAGTACTGAAATTCAATAAAACAAGAGTAGGTATGATTAAAATCTCTTAGAATTAAAGAAATAAAGATTCGATGGAATATGCTTACCGGAAAATTTCCAAGATTTTTTTTCTCTTCATGTGTGAGTGACGGAGCGCGAAAGATTTTTGACAGATGGGTTTGCCGGAATTCGGATCAATGAATCGCCTGCTTTGAGCGTGCTTACAGCGGCACACGAGGAGTTAACTTTCTGAAATCAGTATGGCGAAAAGCATCTAAGGTTCGATTTCTCAAAATTAAGCACCTTCATCGAAAAAATATTTGGTAGGCGTAGTAGCGGACACCATCCTTCATTACCGGTACCAAATAGTTTTTCATGAAAAGTTCCTAATTTTGAGAAAAGCCGCGTTAGATGTCTTTCGCCATACAAATTTCTCGTGGTTAACTCTTGCTGGCTATTTGGGCATATACGATAGCACCTGGATGTGGAAGCGGCGGGTAGAAAATCAGCCACTGCCAATAATTCATTCTGAATTGCCGAGACTGAGGCAAAGTTGACTGCCGAATCTCAGTAACATAAAGAAATGTCGTGTTTGTTAACGAGATATCAGTTAAAATTAGTCGGTCATGTTCGTCAACTTGATTTACCGAGATTAAAATTGTTGATTAAGTGTGAACAGAAAGCAATTGGATAGCATTCCACGCCGGAAGCAATTTGTTGCGAGCATAAATAAGTGCCTGACAAATTTGCTACACTTTTTGCGCACATACAATCATATACACACTAGAGTGGAGCATCTGGGCATTTTTTTTCAAATCAATGGTTTTTCGAAACTTTTCGGGGTCCCAAACAATTGTGTAGAATTTGGGCCCGATTGGTTGCTTCCTCGATTTCTGCATCGCGTTTGAAGTTTGTATGAGAATCAGTAAGGCAAAATGTACATTTATGCAATTTTACTTGTTTTTACTTCAGTTTATCGTAAACCAAGTGGCACATTGCATCAAAGTATAACTCAAAGAATGCCGAAGAACTTTGCTGAAGAAGGTACGTTGCTGAAACGTCGACAAAAAAGTTACAACGTAAAAATGTATTTTGGCAATAACATCTGCAATAACATTTGGGCGAACATACACGTAAAAAAATTTAATGTTGTTTATTATTAATATTTCTAATGCTTTTTTTCCAAAGCAGGCGCTTAATGATATGTATAAGAAAAAGCTTATACATCGCATTAGTCGCATACATTCGGAAACTTATACTTTTCATTAACTTCTGAATGTTATTAGCTTTTTGATATGGGGTCATTCATTAGGTGGCATAATGAAGAGTATAAGTATTTTCGAATGTTTTTTTGTCATAACATATAAGGTTATTTTTTTACGTGTAGCATAGCATAGTTACGGTGTACTTCGTAGATTGGACACTAGTGATACTCATGTTTTTCTTTTGAAATCCTTACTCAGATTGCTATCAGAAATCAAGATGGGTGTGGTCCTTGATTTCAATCTAGGATAAAAATCACAAAAGCATGAGGATTACTACTCCTGGCCACGCCCATCTTCACCGTAACTTGGGAGGGGAAGGAAGTGTTGATGTAGTACTTACTTAACGAGAGGCCCCCGACTCAGCGACACCCTCATAAGTACCACGGAGTTGGTTATTGGGGAGGGTATTCGTTGGGTCAGGATTTGCCTGTAGCTGACAATGTGACCGTGGTAGATCTTACACCGCAACACTCCACGTCTGCAATAACATTTGGGGCGACCATATAGCCTTTACGTATACTTAGTATACGCGAAAGGTAAAAATCTATATAATAAAACCTTTGTCTTTCTCGTGCGTTAACAAAATAGTATTTCGGTCATAACTTCTGAGCCTATAGTCCGATCATGCCAATTTTCAATAGGGAACAATGCAATTTGTTGCGCAGCAATCGGTTGAGGGTAAGTCCTGAAAAGTGAGCTAGACTTTTTCTTAAAAAATATATTTTGGCCATAACTTCCAAGCCCATAGCCCTATCTGGTCAATTTTCGATAGGAAACAATATGGCAGGATTCTGCGTCGAAAGCAATCTGTTGTGAAGAAATCGGTTGAGGGTAAGTGTGGGGCTTATTAAAAGAAATTTATCATGTGTCATTATCGTAACAGCTATCGAACAACGTCTCTCATGGTATGCCACCTATCGAGAGTGTATACAGGCATGATAAGTGAGAGATTTTCTCATTCTCCTACATACCGCTATTGACACCTCGAGGCATGCCAGTGTAGTGTTAGGGTGAGCACCCAGATAAGACTCACATGGGGCGAGCGACGTTTGGAGAAGCTGCTTCGGCGGCAGGGTAATAGTGGGTTGAATCCTGTGTGAGTGATCGGCCTGTGCTGATGAAGGAGTGTCGTAGCGGGTAACCGCTATGGTCATCCCAAGGCATGGCGGAAGTTTGTGTGTAGAATACACATGCTGAGGAAGGAGTGTCGTAGCGTAGTATCTGTAGGCCCCGGCAGTTACCGCTAGACTCCTCCAGAGGCATGGCAGTGGAGTGGAGTGAGCATCCAAGTAAGTCTCAAATGGTGTTTTTTTTTTCTTCCCAAGCAATGGAGGGGGAATCTGCTCAACAGACATCCTGGGTTGTCCAGGAAGTGCGGGGTTAGGGACCACCTCCATCAGCAAACGAGGGAGGCAGGACTACATCCCCAACCCGCTAAACCGTTTCCATTGCCGCCAAGCCCCTAGTCACTTCGGTACAACCAGAAAGTAATGCTTCAAAGGGGGGCCAGTGCACAACGCACCCTCGAGGTTAGCTGCGTGTCCTTGCAGAACCGAACATCGTGACTCGCTTTTTTAAAAAGAACACCATGGTATCGTGTCAGCGCATTGCCGGCTTTCCAGGTGGCCTTACCACGCCCTATGTCCTCGGAAGGTGGGAAGGGTAGACTTCGCGCCTGCTTCCCTCTGCGCGACTGGTATCAAGAAGGATGATGACGCGTGCACCCTAAATTGACCTCTCTGCGATGGTGTGAGTGCTTGTGTGAATGTGTACATTAAGTATACAGCCTATCCTCCAGAAGTAATGCTGGAAAGCTGTTCCGGGGGGAAATTAGGGTTGGAGCC
This sequence comes from Armigeres subalbatus, assembly GCF_024139115.2. Taxonomy (NCBI): domain Eukaryota; kingdom Metazoa; phylum Arthropoda; class Insecta; order Diptera; family Culicidae; genus Armigeres; species Armigeres subalbatus. The sequence continues at coordinate 210,357,836 of NC_085141.1, read as the reverse complement.
CAAGAAGGGATTAGAGGGTGAGAGTCTCCCACTCCGGTACACTGCCATTTGGTTTGCCAGCTTGGCAACTACTAGGCGTGTGTTGGGTTAATGCATAGTGCATTACTCCTTGTAAAAATAACACATACGCGTGCTCACAAACACAGACATCACCTCAATTAGTCGAGCTGAGTCGATTGGTTTATAACACTATGGGTCTCCGAGCCTTCTAGATATAGTTTATTTTTCTTGGAGCAAATATATAGCCTTTACGCATACTTAGTATACGAGAAAGGTAAATGCTCAGTTAAATTTAAAAAAAAATGCTCAGTTAAATTTTTTAATCATTATAACCTTTGTTAGCGGTGTCCATTGTTCAGTCAGAAGTTGATCGGCAACTCGCCCGAAAACTTAAAACTTAAAAAAAAAACAGGTCTAAATAGTATTTACCCAGCACGTTATAAAATTTCGCAAAACAGTGGGAAAATATGATCCTGCTTGAACATAGTCCAAATATTCACAACAATTTTAAAACATTGATTATTATTATTATATATAGATTTCAGTGAAATTTGCTGGTCAAGTAAACTTAGTCACAAAAAGACACTTGCATTCTTAGTTTTTTTTTTTCCAAAATTGATGTCTTCTTCTTCTTCTTATTGGCATTACATCCCCACACTGGGACAGAGCCGCCTCGCAGCTTAGTGTTCATTAAGCATTTTCACAGTTATTAACCGCGAGCTTTCTAAGCCAAGTTACCATTTTTGCATTCGTATATCATGAGGGGGGGGGGAATCGAACCCAGCCACCCTCAGCATGGTCTTGCTTTGTAGCCACGCGTCTTACCGCACGGCTAAGGAGGGCCCAAAAATTGATGTAGACTATCTTATGAAAAGGGCCAACTTGTTTACCAATATATTTTTTTAAATTGATGTATACACCGAATCGTTTTTTACACGGGAGAAGGTGTACCCCGCCCACAAGGCATAAGTACGTTAGGCATAAGTACATTAGGCAAAATGGGCGTTAGGTATAACGGACGTTAAGCATATCGGACGTTAGGCATAACGGACGTTAGACATAAAGGCAGAATTATGCCAAACGTCAATTATGCCTAACGTACTTATGACTAACGTCCTTATATCGTGGACCTCACTTTGTCTCAAATAGGTAATTATGTTCACGACCAACCGTCCATACATTGCAAGATGGGCACTTTTAAGGAAAACAAGGCTTTCCTAAACCTAAACTATTTACCTTGATTGGACAAAATAGTCAAGAGAACATCCCAAGCAACAAAAAGTTCGGATAACAGTACATTTCTGGCTTAATCAGCTCCAAGAGGGATCCTGAATAGAATTCTATTCAGCTCACTTTTTAAGTAGTTAACCGAACTTTCAAGTTCACATTAAGTTATTTTCAAGTTCTAACAAATTGCTATTTAGCTTCTAAAGTGAACTTCAAAATTCACAAAAAGTTCAATGAGAGTCCTGTACAGCATGCTATTCAGCTAGACAATGATCTTAAAGTGTACTTTACAAAATAATATAAAAACCACAAGGTAATGTACTGTTAGAACTATTTTCAATTTTTTTGCAATGGATATTCGCTAGAACGTAGATGCAATTCTTATTTAGAATTCGGGGCTTCATGTTTCGATGCGCCTACCACGAGTATTGAACTCTAGTCCTCCCCTCATGATCCAGGATGCGCATTACTACTCCTTAGGACTGACGTGTAAAGTGGCAAAATTTTACTTCATCTTCATTAGTTGATTTCACATATGACACTTGTATCAAAGTTCACCATAAGTTAATTCAGGATAAAATGTGAACTATAATGTTCGTATAATATCCGTATAATGTCAAGGCGGCACTAAATGTAAACTTTATGACACAAAAAATTCATACCGAACTGAGTCTGAATTCGAGAGTTCACAAAAAGTTCGTATGGAGTTTGATTCTGAACTGTAAAGTTTATGAAAAGTTCATGTGAACCTGATTGGCGACTTTGAACAGTTTGACGTTTTTTTTTTGTTTCTGTACCTATGCTCAAGTTCGTACAAAGTACGAAGTACAAAGTACTTTTTTGTAATTGTAAAGTGAAAAAAAGTACATCAAAAATTATTTTGTGAACTTTTGTGTTGACAATAAGCTCGGTTTGTGCTATCGTGGAAGTTGATAATAGAAGTTCGGAACAAGTTCCAAAGTAGCGGGGCGTGAACTATACAGTTCGAAATAATATTGATTTTACAAGCTGATTAGAAGAATTACATGATGATTAGAAGCTGATTAAAGTTTAGATATATAGGAATGAACAACTTTTCTTGAACTTTCAAGTTCATTAAAAGTATTAATTGACAGTTAAGTTCGGTTTATGAACAATGCAGCTATATTCGAACCAATTGTGAACTTCTTAGTTCAATCCTGAAGACGTCACTTAGTGTTTAATGACGTATTTGAGAAAAAAAGAGCATCGCCAGAATTTAGAGATTAGCCAGCCAAGTGATGAAAGCCTTTCAAATAAGGACAATAATAATAAACATCGCCAGAATTCCTTATATTTTGATTTTACCAAGTTATAGTTGCAGCAACTCGGATTATGTTGTAACAACTATTTAGTACAGAAATTTAGATTTGTATTTATTCTGTAACTCCATTGGAATAATCATTGATTTTTTTTTCTAATAGAAACAAGATGCGAATTTGTTTATTTTGATTTATTTTTAAATGCAAGCAAAACATAAAATAAGAAGTAAAGAAAAAGTGTTTGAAAACTGTTCCTTTTGAATTTCTTCGTTTGTTAGTGAATCCGATGTTGTTGCACATATACCCGATTAGAATATTTAGGCCCTCTTAGATACACTGGAATTGTAGTTTTGATTTAAGAGGTTTTTGTTTAGGGGTCGTTTAATAATGATGTCACAGGATTTATGGAGGAGGTCGAAGATTTTGTGACAATACATATACTAGGCATACAAAAAATGTAACAGAGGGAGGAGGGGGTTAGAAATCTCAAAAAGAAGTGGAAGTCACATTTGAATCACCCCTTACGCTGATTTCTACTCAGATACACATAACTCAGAAAGATAGGACAGATTGTTGACCCTCTCTCCGTTTTTTATCGACAATGTGCGAAAAGTAATCATCTCTTCCACCCCTTTCCTTTGACTACGTAGACTTCTTATTTTTCAGAAAAATAAAGTATTTTTGCGACAGGTCCGCAAATCGTCCTCCACCTGACCGATCCACCTTGTTCGATGTGTACCTCGAACTCTTGTTCCCGTCGGATCGTTGTCAAGAACCATTTTAACCGGATTACTGTCCGACACTCTGGCTACGTTCCCGGCCCACCGCAGTCTTCCGATTTTCGCGGTATGAACGATGGATGGTTCTCCCAACAGCTGATGCAACTCGTGGTACACTAGCCTCCTCCACGTACCATCCGCCATCTGTCCCGCCCCCCCCCCCCATACATAGTACGCAGCACTTTCCGTTCAAAAACTCCAAGTGCGCGTTTGTTCTCCACGAGCATCGTCCAGGTCTCGTGTCCGTAAAGAACTACCGGTCTAATAAACGTTTTGTAGACAGTCAGTTAGGGGTCTCCAGTAGCCTTAGGAGTAAAGGCGTAGAATTGCCAATCCGGAGAAGGCGAGTTCGATTCTCGGTCCGGTCTAGGATGTTTTTGGGTTAGAAACTCGTGGTGGGTTTCTAACATTGTCCTCTCTTGAGCCTCTTCCTAACATGTACTTCGTCTTCGACGTGCTGATGACTTCCCAAGCAGCACGCGCAACATCTTTCAAATAGGTGTTTGTTCATAATAAATTGCATTGAAGACACTGGCAATACATCGAGTCACATTAAAGCCACTTTCCAGTTTCAGAAAATCACAATGTTTCATTTCCGTTTAAGTGGCGTCGCAATATTCTACCCATCTGACTTCTTGGGTGGTTTAAAATTCGATGTGTTTCATATCAGAAACAAAACAGATAAGTTGCAGAATTAATAACACTTCGGTTCATTGCTGTTACGACAATGTTTCTGATATGTTCCAAAACACTTTGAGCTCAGCTGAGCAGTATTTTATTTTTGACAATCCCCTGCAATTCCGTATAAGGTACAATAAAGTTACAAATAACTTTATTGTTTATGTAGTGCACTTGTAGCAGAATCTCCAAATAGAATTGTTGGTGTGATGGTTATAGTAGAAGGTTGCAAATCTCAAGGTCCATGGTTCGATTCCCGATTGGTTTTTGTGTTTTTATTTTCATTGTAGCCGCAAGATGTTGCAAATAGGCTCCACCTCTTGCGCTTTTTGTGTCACAAAGGAGTTCCAAATACGACGCGTTGTGCATAAGTCAGACCTTTAGTAAGTCACACCACAGTTGTTGTTACTCACTGAGAAACAAGAGGTGTTGCTTGCACGGAAGAAATAAACTACCCAATAGTGAGTTTAATTCACCCAACCTCGAACATCCGTACGGGAAGCCAAAATTGAGTAAGTACCCAAGCAACCACAAGTTCGGATAAGAAGGGCTATTTTGGCTTAATCAGCTCTCATGTTAAGTAATTTTTTGTATGTAACGGAACTTTAAGTGAACTTTAAAGTTCCGTTAAGGATGCTTGGAACTTGATGTGAACATAGTGAACCAATTAGTTCGGTTAAGAGTAAATTTAAGTAAAATCTGAACTTCTGGTTGCTTGGGTAGGGTCGAAGTAGTTTGCCTTTACTCCCATGTTAAAAAAGTACCCAACGGAAAATTTATTGACCCAAATTTAAGTTTAATTCACTCAATTTCGACCTCAGGTAATAAAACTCAACATTGGCTTCCCGTATTGAACTGGCGTCGTTGGATTGTTTGGCTCTTTTGTTTTTGACAACAAAAGAAAGAGTGGATGAAAGCGAAGAGAAAAAATAACTCAAAAGTAAGTTTAAAAGTACTCAATTTTGGGTACTTTTTTTCTTCCGTGTGGGTTGTACAATCCGTTTAGCTTCCCTTTTCAGTCCGATGTAGACTCCATCTTCTCAAAGTTACGTGCCATAATATCAATTTGTCAGCGAAACCAAATGCATGGGGCGAGACGAGCCAACCCAGGGCTGAAAGTATCGCTAATAAATACAAAAAAATACATAGTTGAATGGACATCGTGAAAAGCGCAAATCGCTGAGCTGCCGATTATTTTGAGTATATAAACATGGGAATTTCTCTGAGGAATGCCTGAGATATTGATAAGTCAAATCCAGGTCAATATGACCGGATCACCTTGAGTGTGAGTTTTTTTAGCACTGTAGGGTCAATATTTTGATTTTTTACAGAAGACTTATATTTATCTTGATTCGATTTATTTGATTTTTATTATGTTCATGGACATTGATCATGTTTGGACGATTTTGCTCTACGACCTCCAGACTGCAGGTGAAAGCGATGACAAATTCTCACCCCCAGACCCATTGTAACCCCCGATGGCGAGAGAAGGTAGAAAAAAAAATAGTAAAATAAGTAATCAATATGAATTTTTTCTATTATGTATTTTTTATTTCCATGAAGTTTGAAATAACTCCAGTTCTTCACTTCAAGGAATTTAGAAAGAAGAGCATGAGCAATAGAAGGTGTGATAGAGATCCCTTTACAAAATCGTGCATTTTGGTTAGAATTTTCTTTATCCTCATCATTATATAATTTTTTTTCTTACAATTTACATTCATTACCCATATCATACATGCTATCATAACTGCTATGACACTGCATGTCGATTACTTAGTAATGCTGACTGTGATAATAATGCAACCGTCTATGGTTGTGCAATAGACGAATCCAAGTAAAAATAAGAATTCTTAAGATACACGACGATGTTAGCTTTGACAGATCCTACAACACAGCATAGGAAGATCATTTTAAAATGCTTATAATAAGTTCTAGACAAAATGTAATTAAAATCTGGTTTATGTATGATACGGAAAAAGTTCCGAACTATATGATAGATACATTTTTGGAAAATATTCAAAAAATTGAGATAAGCTTTCAGATATGTAATTCAGAACTTTTTCCGTACCGTACATCAATCAGATTTTAATTACAATTTGTCTTGAATTTATTATAAGCATTTTAAAATGATCTTCCTATGCTGTGCTGTAGGATCTGTCAAAGTTAACACCGTCGTGTGTCTTCTTCTTATTTTTACTTGGATTCGTCTATAAGGAAAGCCCTTCCTTCTAATGTTGTGCCAAAAAGGTAAACATAGGGTAGTAAACTTGGGTCATGCTTTCTTTGTTTGCAGACATATAGTTGTTTGCGCTTCCATCATGAATGCAGCCTTGGTAGCTCAAAAGCAACCTCAAACTCAAACTAACATTAGCAGCAGCCGCTTTGTTATGCCACGAAGGACATCGGCGCGGCCTGGCCAACTTTCGACCGTTCCATTACTGTGGCTTTTATAAGTAAAAAACATTGTGAGTGTTCGAAAACTGCTGTTTGATAGGGTGAACGAGAGCAACCTGGACCTGTTTGGAAGAATTTTCTAGTACCCGGGAAGCCGGACGTTGCCTTATATTTTCTAAAGCCAAAAAGAAACAAAATACGTTTTGCATAGTGCTGAAACTGTTTTGTTTTGCTTATGCCATGATCAATAATGAAAAACTGTTAAGGGGTCGTACAATTATTACGTAAGCGCTAATAAGGGTAGAGGGGGTCTGTCACTTTGTTACGCTCCATTTAAATTAAAAAAGGATGTGTATGAAAAAAATCTTACTTGGAGGAAGGCAGGGTGAACAGCCCAGAAAAATCCTTTACACAAATCGTGTATGCCCCTAACGAAAGAACGATAATTTGAAAACTCAGCTAGGGCCATATGATCAACAGTTATATGATAAGTCAGATTTCATTCTAAGTCAGTTTTCTATTTCAAGTCAGCGTTCTCGATTGGAAATCCTTTGAACGGCTCGGACGTTCCCACCACTGGAATGCAACCGTGATTAGTGTTGATGATTATTATGCCGAATGGCATAATAATTAGCTTAAGTGATCGAAAGTGCAAAATCATTCTGGTACCTTAACCCATTTTGTGCATAAGAATTGAGACTGATTCTTGGCTTTCTTTTCAGCAGAACCCTTTTTTTTGGAACAGCGACAGCGCTCTGATTATCGTGTAAGGAAACCTCAGTGCAGATTGGCAAAACTCATGAAGGTTAACATTTAACTTCGTCAAAAACCGGCAGTACTTGTATTGCCTTTTGATCATAATCTCCAAGACGAGGTCTTCTTTTCGGTTCCACAAAGGGCTTCCGACTACATATGAAGGAAACGTCTACATATGAAGTCCAGAACTAGACATACAATCGGCCGAACCAGCTCGTAACCACCATCCTCGGAATTAGGACACCATACTGCTACGTCACCATCTCGAAAGTAGATCCACAGAGCGATCGCTCGCCGAGGTATGTACAGGAAGATCTATCGAGCCACCCCAAATAATGTGAAACTTGAAACGACCCAAATTTAATCTATTTTGAGCGCTTTTTATTTCTGTGAAGTTTCTTGGAAGTTCATCGGGCCTTACAATTAAATTGGATCAAATAGTAAATATATTGGTATGTTATTTTAAAATATCTGAAACGTCATTGATGCGTCTTCGGTTTAAAGCATGTGAAAAAACGAGTCGTATTAGCTTTTACTAACTTCTTCCACCATTAACCATTAACCATTAACCATCGCAGTGCGAGTATAAAATCCGGCCACTCGTTGCAGTATGTTCAACGAAAGTATGATACTTTTTAGTATTACCGAGAATTGCCAAAATTCAGCTGTTAGATTATCATTCTAGTAGAAGTATTCTAGTAGTGCGTAATAAGGATAAACACCAAAAAAACTTTGTTAAACAAATTATCCTTTCTTTGGTTACGCCCAAAAATGATCAATTGCCCTATGAGGAAAAAAAGGAATTTCCTCATGTCCTGTCCTGTCAGCAGCAGAAGAATGGCATTCTTGCTAAATTCCTAATGGAGGGTATGCCATCATATATGTTGGAAAAGAAATCCTGGGACAGTGGAAATAAAAATAAATGTTCCTCCGCTCCTACATATTATGTACTCCACGAGTCCGGAAAAATGGAACGGGTACTATGGCCAGGACCGCAGAGCACAGAGCAGCGGCAAAAAACATAAATCCTTATATAATGTACTAATGTCCTTGGAAGTCCGCTTGTTAGATCCGGGTGTGCAGAATAATAATAATAACACCATTAAAAACAGCAGGGATAGCACCGTCAGCAGCGGCAGCAGCATGTATGGCATTTGAAATTTTCGCCCTCGATGCACCTGTTCCCGGCTCAACAACGTGCTGTTTATCCTCTATTTTCACCACGTTGATTGAAGTTCTGTCCTTCAGCGGCGGTTGATAACGGTTCCCCGTCGAAAGTCTATAATCTGTTACCGACTGCTGCTGGCTGCTCCTCGTTCGTTCGGTGTTTCGATGTGGCTTTCCGTGGCTGTTGGAAGTTGGGACATGGTGGTGGGTTTGCCGGGAGAGGAAGAGTGTATTTTATATAGTCCTAGTCCACGATAAGCAGACAATATAAGCGGAAGTACTGCGCTCCCGTCGTACGTACGTACGTTCAAGGGAGCATGGGAAGGGGGAAAATAGCTCGCTGCATCGAAGAGATAGTTTCGGAAAAAGGGTCCTTTTTGTAGAGCAACTATTGCGCAATAAATGTTTGACGATGTGTGCAGCAGGAAGGTATGGGTTGAACTTTCTGTGTGCTTTTTAAGATGAGTGTAATTTTCAACGTGTTCCATGCTTGCACAATGGTATTATCTAATTCCTCATGTAGCTGACTGTTTTGAATTTATCAGGCTAAAGAATTATTTATGAATCAGATACTAGCGTTCTGGAACAACTATTTGTTTGTTTGTCAGCATTTTGATTAGTCATTTAAGTTTCTAGCGCACCTAAATTATCATTTTTAATCTCCATTTGTTTAATAAATTGAATTTATTTAACTTGCGCCATTTTTCAATACAATGCTCTAGAAACCTAACACTTTTTTTTATATATTAGCATGAGATATAAGTACAGCAACGGCAGTACATAGATTACCTATTTATTACTAGTGTTACACATTTTAAATTGAAAATTGTATAGCAAATTCTTCCTGAAGACAAATTATATTCTTATGGCGATTTCATTCATATTGCTGAAAATCTGAAGGATATTCGACTGTAGTTGCTCTTGCTTGATATAGAGAAAGCATTTGACAGTATTTGGTATGAAGGTAAGTAAGTAAGTAAAATTTTAAAATTTTACTAGATAGTACATTATTGTGAGTAATTGATCCAACATTATTTATCAGATCTCTCACTGAAAGTAAATCTGATAGATTACCTGTGAGAGCTGGTGTTCCCTAAGGCAGCATACTGGGGCCCATATTGTATAACATTTTTACTTCTGACTTACCGGATTTATTTCCAGGGTGTCAAAAATCTTTGTTTGCAGATGACACGGGCCTCTCAGCCAGAGGGCGAGGCCTTCGTGTCATTTGTAGATTGCAAAAAAGTTTGGATATTTTTTCCACTTACTTGCAAAAATGGAAAATTCCCAAATGCTTCCAAAACTCAGTTAATATTTTTTCCACATACGCCGAGAGCTTCTTATTTGAAACCTTGTAGCAGACGCATTGTCACTATGAATAGGGCTCCAATTAATTGGTCTAGCTAAGCCAAATATTTAGGACTTCTGCTAGATCAAAAATTAACTAATAAAAATCACATTGAAGGCATTCAAGCCAAATGTAACAAATATATTAAGTGTCTATATCCACTTATAAACAGAAAATCAAAACTTTGTCTTAAGAACAAACTTTTGATTTACAAGCAAATTTTTAGACCAGCCATGTTGTATGCTGTGCCAATATGGACTAGTTGCTGCAATACCAGAAAGAAGGCACTTCAGAGAATTCAAAATAAAATTTTGAAAATGATCTTGAAGTTGCCTCCGTGGTATTGTACTAATGAACTTCATAGAATTTCTAATATTGAGACATTGCAACAAAGGTCCCACAAATTGCAATCTTCTGTTGTACCCTTGTACCCTTAGTATAAATTAGGTTAAGTTTAGTTTAAGTCGAAAACATTGTAATTCCTACATGGTTCAATTCAACCAGTAGAAAAATCCCAACTGCTAGAGGCAATTGAAATGTATTAATAATAAATAAAAATGTATCATATCAAATAAGGATGATAGTGTTGAGAAAACACGGAACACCTAGTCTAAGAGATGAATGCATATATTAGATAATTAGCAAACACAATAAGTAAAAAAAGAGATAAAGCACATTGGGGCAGCAGGGACTATGTCCAAGGGCTTGACAGTGGGCTCTGTTAAACCTCTATTACAAGCTGCATGTATCGGCACGCAGGCTCCGCCAAAGCGACCGTGTGCCGCTCAAAGCGCACAAGTCCAAGTTCTGGTGTTAGGTGGGACGCTAAACAGACCTGACACGACGGCCTTGCGACGAGACAGGAGGTTTGCACAGGCCCAATAAGCCGCCTTTAAGGCTCAAGACTCCATCACAATGTTTTGAAAATTGATGACTGTATCACTTGTTTGTAATAGTGATGCAATTGGTACGGAAAAATGCAGCAGCGATAAATAAAATGTTGTTTGCAACTGGGGTGGGTGGAAATGGGGTGGTAAACATATGTCAGCTGATGCATAATGTTGCCAGACTTGACGAATTGTTTATTTTATATCATAAGACATGTTCATGGTGTACCAAATATATGGGTATTTATCGGTTTAATTTTTTTCTTTACACCACTTGGAATGTAATAGAAGCTTACGTAACTTGTTTAAATATTTATTTTTGGTTTTATTGTTCAATCCGACAAACAGCAATGATTTTTTCCAATAAATAAATCTGGCAACGGCGAGGAGATGATTATTTTCTTGTGTATGCACACCTTTGTTTGCGTGTTGGCTGGCGTATACGTTGTATTGTTCGGATTGAATGAAGTTGCATCGCGTAGATTTTGTACTCACCATTTCACTTATTGCGCTAGTGAATTTGAGTCTTCCGCATTTTATTGCATTCACAATACGGTCGTCAAATTTCTCTCTCACTTCGATTTTTGCAAAGCAGTTTTCAACAGTTTTTGGGCGTGAAGTGAATTAATTGGTAGTCAAGGTTGACGAAAAATGTGAAACTCATTTAGTGAATATGTTTTAGGAGTGATAAAATCAAAGAAACAATGGGAAAAGATCCAGTGAAAAATCAAGTGAGTGTGTATGTGTTCGATCCGAACGTTCGAACGTTAGTATGCGTTCGATGAACAAACGAATATCGATTTAGGAAAAAGGCAGTTTTCAGCGTTTTTCCAGTAATTCCTCAGTAATTGCTAGTTTTGATAAGTGAAAAATTAATATGGAAATGCCATGAATATATTATGATAGAGGGTAAGTCCGTAAATAGCCCCAAAATATTGAATTTAGTTCAAAACTTTATTAGTATTAGTGCGGATTTGAATAAAATCATTGTCATTATCGGATTGATTACGGTTTATAGAGCCTTAAAAACAACCATTACGAACTACATAGAAGACAATACGGCTCGATACAATCGGCAACGATCTAGGCGACGAATAAAGGATCACGATTGGAAGCTTGGAACATGGAACTGCAAGTCGCTAGGCTTCGCAGGTTGCGACAGGATAATCTACGATGAATTACATCCCCGCAACTTTGTCGTCGTAGCGCTGCAGGAAATCTGCTGGACAGGACAGAAAGTGTGGAAAAACGGGCATCGAGCGGCTACCTTCTACCAAACCTGTGACACCACCAACGAGCTGGGAATCGGCTTCATAGTGCTGGGAAAGATGTGCCAACGCGTGTTTGGGTGGCCAATCAACGCAAGGATGTGCAAGCTGAGGATAAAAGGCCGATTCTTCAACTATAGCATCATCAACGTGCACTGCCCACACGAAGGGAGACCTGACAACGAGAAAGAAGCGTTCTATGCACAGCTGGAGCAGACGTTCGATGGATTCCCACTGCGGGACGTCAAAATCATCATCGGTGACATGAACGCTCAGGTAGGAAGGGAGGAAATCTCGCTTAACTTTTAAAAAGGACCTAAGTAACATTTTTTACATGAATTAAATTGAGTATTGCAATCAAAAGCTTTCGTGGTGTTCTGTTAATTACGCTATTCAAATTAATTCATGAAAAAATGTTACTTAGGCCCTTTTGAAAAGTTAAGCGAGAAATGTATAGACCGGTTATCGGACCGGATAGTCTGCATACCGTATCGAACGATAACGGTCAACGATACATAAACTTTGTCCGAAGCACTTTCTTTCCCCGCATGAATATCCCCATGGCCACATGGAAATCACCTAATCAAGTAACGGAAAACCAAATCGACCACGTTTTATTCATTTATTAAGTTTACATCTAAACAGGTAACACTGAATTAACAATTTGACGCCACAATACACAGTTCGAGGCCGCATCTCTCCATCCTCGAATACGCCCCACGCTCGCCAAGTCGTTTTGCACCTGGTCTGTCCTCCTCGTTCGCTGCGCTCCACGCCATCTCATACCTGCCGGATCGGAAGCGAACACCATCTTTGCAGGGTTGCAGTCCGGCGTTTTTGCAACATGCCCTGCCCATCGTACCCTTCCGTCTTTAGCTACCTTCTGGATACTGGGTTCGCCGTAGATCTGGGCGAGCTCGTGGTTCATTTTTCGCCGCCACAACCGTCTTCTTGCACACCGCCAAAGATGCTCCTAATCACCCGTCTCTCGAATACTCCGAGTGCTTGCAATTCCTCCTCGAGCATTGTCCATGTTAGCGTCTTGTACATGACACATTTGGTGCGGTGGCGAATCTTTTTCGACCGCTGTTTCTTCTGGAGCCCGTAGTAGGCCCGACTTCCATAGATGATGCACTTTCGTATTTCACGACTAACATTGTTATCAGCCGTTAGCAAGAATCCAAGGTAGACGAATTCCTCGACCACCTCGAAGGTATCCCCGTCTATCGTAACACTGCTTCCCAGGCGGGTCCTGTCGCGTTCGGTTCCGCCCACAAGCATGTACTTTGTCTTTGACGCATTCACCACCAGTCCAACTTTTGTTACTTCACGTTTCAGGCGGGTGTAAAGTTCTGCCACCTTTGCAAATGTTCGGCCGACAAGGTCTATGTCATCCGCGAAACAAATAAATTGGCTGGATCTGTTGAAAATCGTACCCCGGCTATTACACCCGGCTCTCCACATGACACCTTCTAGCGCAATGTTGAACAACAGGCACGAAAGTCCATCACCTTGTCTTAGTCCCCGGCGCGATTCGAACGAACTGGAGTGTTCGCCCGAAATCTTCACACAGTTTTGCACACCATCCACCGTTGCTTTGATCAGTCTGGTAAGCTTCCCAGGGAAGCTGTTCTCGTCCATAATTTTCCATAGCTCTACGCGGTCTATACTGTCGTATGCCGCCTTGAAATCAACGAACAGATGGTGCGTTGGGACCTGGTACTCACGGCATTTTTGAAAGATTTGCCGTACAGTAAAGATCTGGTCCGTTGTCGAGCGGCCGTCAACGAAGCCGGCTTGATAGCTTCCCAGGAACGAATGGAACAAATGGTGACAGACGTCGGAAGATGATCTTACACTCCAGCTTGTCGCCTTTCTTGTAGATGGCGCTTTCAACCCCTTCCTTCCACTCCTCCGGTAGCTGTTCAGTTTCCCAGATTCTGACTATCAGTTTGTGCAGTTTGATGAGCTCAGCTCCGATACCATTCTTACCAGCTGCTTTATTGGTCTTTACTTGTTGGATGACATCCTTAACTTCCCTCAAGGTGGGGGTTGGTTGGCTTCCATCGTCCGCTGAACTGACGTAGTCATCTCCTCCGCTGCCTTGCCTTTCACTGCCTGTACTCTCAGCGCCATTCAAATGTTCCTCGTAGTGCTGCTTCCACCTTTCGATCACCACACGTTCGTCCGTTAAGATGCTCCCATCCTTATACCTGCACATTTCGGCTCGCGGCACGAAGCCTTTGCGGGATGCGTTGAGCTTCTGATAGAACTTGCGTGTTTCTTGAGAACGGCACAGCTGTTCCATCTCCTCGCACTCCGCTTCTTCTAGGCGGCGTTTCTTCTCCTGAAAAAGACGGGTCTGCTGTCTCCGCTTCCGTTTATAACGTACCACGTTCTGCCGGGTACCTTGCTGCAGCGCGACCGCCCGCGCTGCGTCCTTCTCTTTCAGAATCTGTCTGCACTCTTCGTCGAACCAATCGTTCCGTCGTCGACATACCCGACGTTGTTCGCTGCTGCGTCGTTAATGGCTGCTATGACTGTATTCCAGCAGTCATCAAGAGGGACCCCATCAAGCTCCCCCTCTTCCGGCAACGCTGCCTCGAGATGCTAAGCGTATGCAGTGACAACATCAGGTTGCTTCAGTCGCCCTAGGTCGTACCGCGGCGGTTGTCGGTACCGAACATTGTTGATGACGAATAGTTTTGGGCGCAGTTTAACCATCACCAGATAGTGGTCAGAGTCGATGTTAGCGCCACGATATGCACTGAAGTCGATAATGTCGGAGACGTGCCGTCCATCAACCAGAACGTGGTCGATTTGTCATTTTGTCTGCAGTGGTGATCTCCAGGTGTACCGATACGGGAGGCTGTGTTGGAAGTAGGTGCTGCTAATGGCCATATTGTTGGAGGCGGCGAAATCAATTAGTCGTAGGCCGTTTTCGTTCGTCAGTCGGTGAGCGCTGAACTTCCCAATAGTCGGTCTAAGCTCCTCGTCTTGGCCAACCTGAGCGTTCAAATCTCCTATGATGATTTTGACGTCGTGGCTTGGGCAGCTGTCATACTCACGTTCAGCTGCGCGTAGAATGCGTCCTTATCATCATCAGTGCTTCCGGAGTGTGGGCTATGGACGTTGATTAGCTGAAGTTGAAGAACCGGCCTTTGATCCTACATGTTCTTTCATTGATTGGCCACCATCCGATCACGCGCCTTTGCATATCCCCCATCACTATGATAGCTGTTCCCAGCCCTCGTGTGTTGCCGCAGCTCTGGTAGATGGTATGATTACCTCTAAACGTTCGCACCATTGATCTCTTCCAACAAACCTCCTGTACATCGGCGAGTATGCGTGTGCTCCCGATGAAGTTGAGAGATTTGCAGTTCCACGAACCGAGTTTCCAATCGCTAGTCCCTTTTCGTCGCAGCGGGCTTCGCCGATGGTTCCGGTCCGTACTATCCTGTTGATTGTTCGTTGCGTATGCTTTTTTAAAGGCTGGCTTGCAGGGCCTGGCACCAAACTCCCTAAATTTCCGGAGGACCATTCCTCCTTATTCCTGGTGGACCATGGTGCACAGTTTGACTTAGAGTTCCTCGCTGGCACTCGGACGATAATCAGCCGCCCCTAACATGAAGAACAGACGCTGTTAAGAGCCGATCCTGACATGGAGAATAGACGCTCGAAAGATTTACACCTACGGAGAGGAGCAAACCCCCCTTCCCTGTCAGCATACGACCATAGTTCTCACCGGGGTTGGTTACCCGATCTTTCCTAAGGTTGCTCGTATCCCGGCCAGCACCATTGGGAGGTAGGGATAAGAGTTGCTGGGTAAGAGGCTTAGGACCACGAGATGGGGTCTATTTTATTCCTTCAGATACGCGAAGTACCAATGATACGCATTACCCAGCATATGCCGTGCCCTACCACGTTAAAATCGACGGTAAATTCTTCTCCGACATCACGAACGTACGCACTTACCGCGGTACGAATATTGAATTCGACCACTACCTCGTTGTAATATGTCTGCGCTAAAAACTCTCGACGGTGTACAACACGCGTCGGAGTCGTCTTGAAGATGGCTGGAAAGATATTCGATCCGCCATTGGAAGCACCGCGACCGCTGCACTAGGCACGGTGCCCCCGGATCAAAGAAACGACTGGTAGAACGGCGAAAGTGAGCAATTAGTGGAAGAGAAGAATGCAGCATGGGCAAGATTGTTGCAACACCGCACGAGGCCGAACAAGGCATGATACAAACGGGCGCGGAACAGACCAAACTCGATTTTTTGATGGAAAATGCGTCAGCAGGAAGATCCAGACCGTGCAGAAAAGGAGCAACTGTAACGCGCTAATAACGCACGAAAATTATATGAGAAGTTAAAGGCCACGTAAGGGCCACGTGCCACAGCCCAATATTTGTAAGGACATAAACGGGAACCTTCTTACGGACGAGCGTGAGGTGATCCAGAGGTGGCGGCACCACTACGAAGAGCACTTGGGAGCACGCGCGCAGGACATACGTCTTCTGGCTCCGGATCTCCAGAAAAGCCAGGAGGAGATCGGCCGGCTGAAAAACAACCAAGTCCCTGGGGTTGACCAACTACCAGGAGTGCTGCTTAAACACGGTGATGAGGCGCTGGCTAGAGCGCTGCACTGGGTAGTTACCAAGGTTTGGGAGGTTTTGTCCCACCTACAAAAAGGGCGATAAGCTGGATTGTAGAAAGTACCGCGCAATCACATTGCTGAACGCCGCCTACAACGTATTTTCCCGAATTTTATGGCGCTGGATCGGGTGATGTGCGTAGTTCGAGTTTCAGGGGCATTCCTTCGAAACGCGCAGAGGGTTACGGGAAGGTAATGATCTTTCGTACCTGCTTTTCAACATCGCTTTGGAGGAAGTAATTCGAAGGGCAGGAATTGACACGAGTGGTACAATTTTCGCGAAGTCCGTTCAGTTATTTGGTTTCACCGTCGGCATTGATATTATGGCACGTAATTTTTAGAAGATGGAAGAAGCCTACATCAGACTGAAAAGGGAAGCTAAACGGATTGGACTAGTCATCAACACGTCGAGGACGAAGTACATGGTAGGAAGAGGGTAAAGAGGGGAGAATGTAAGCCACCCACTACGAGTCTGTATCGGTGGTGACGAAATCGAGGTGTTTGAAGAATTCGTGTTCTTGGGGTCACTGGTGACCTCCGAAAACGATACCAGCAGAGAAATACGGAGACGCATAATGGCAGGAAATCGTACGTACTTTGATCTCCGCAAACGTTCCGATTGAATAGAGTTCGCCGCCGTACCAAACCAACTATCTACAAAACGCTCATTAAACCGGTAGTTCTCTACCGACACGAGACCTGGACGATGCTCGTGGAGTGGAGGACCAACGTACACTTGGAGTTTTCGAAAGGAAAGTGCTGCGTACCATCAATGGTGGGGCGCAGATGGCGGACGGTACGTGGAAAAGTCGAATGAACCACGAGTTGCATCAGCTGTTGGGAGAACCATCCATCGTTCACACCGCGAAAATCGGACGGCTGCGGTGGGCTGGGCACGTAGCTAGAATGTCGAACAGTAATTAAGTGAAAATGGTTCTCGACAACTATCCGACGGGAACAAGAAGACGAGGTGCACTGCGAGCAAGGTGGTTCGACCAAGTGGATTCATATTTGAATTAGTCTGAAGTTTCTAAGCAAAACACTTCAAATCAATTTTCTCGCCGGAGACGAGCCAGCCTCAGGCTGAAAGTCTCCCTAATAAAGACACAAAAAAACTTCAAATCAAGATTTCTCGAGAGATTTTTTAAATTGGTGCGGAGATGCAGAAATACTATAGGAATCAAGCCATGTATTTGGTTTTGATGGACATTTTTATTTTATAAAAACGGTCTGTGGGGCACCGAGAGCTCATAGGTTGAGAAATCGGTAATTCGTTTACCGAGCCCGTTAAATTAAATTTAATGTGATATAGAGTGATATGCACGAGTTCATTACTTGACGTCAAAATAATAAACTATTCGTAACCTATTTAGATTACGAGCCAAATGACTTGATGAAGAGTAGGTATGTTGATGTCAATGTTCACTCATCTTATGATATCACGTCAAATACCTTGTAAATGGTCATATTCTGAATAGGCTATTAACCGTATTTAGTTTTTTAATTTACTCGTCTGTAATAAACGGGGCTGGAAATTTGGTGGATTTTTTTTTCCAGAGGTGTGCAACAGCTTCAAGTCAAAGCAAACATCAAACATGTCGAAAGTGGTGTCGTGACTATGATTTCAATCGATAGTTACTGCAATTATTTATTGCAGTAGTTCGTTGATTGTTATTTGATTCAAAAGTTTATTTTCGTATGTAGGTATCGAACAAGTTCGAAACTATTGATTGATGCAACAAAATTTCCAATTCCATATTAATAACTTTTGATTAATATTCTTTTGTCTATGTGCAATTATAATGAGCAATGTTGTTTATTACAGCAACGTTCGCTGGGTGCAAGCCCCAAATCCTACTACATGAAGTAGAGCCCTGATAGATAAGCTGCGGATCTGATACAGTGCAAGCCGTGTTACAGAGACCGGTATTCAGGAAATTTGATGGTTATCAATTTTACACCGCGCGCTCGGTAATTACACTTAATCGTATCTTTCCATGCCACGTGCTCAACCCGGTAATCTATGGGTTTAGGGAAAGCTTTTTATACCAGTGTTAGCAATATCTATAGCACAGAATCGGTTTTGCATGAACTCTGCAGGAAATCGAATGCATTTCAACCACAGGCCCATCATCTGCTGCGGTTGTACTTTCCCGTCTGCAGCATTTTCTCAATTAAACCCGCTGTATAAGCCTCTGCTCTCCGACATTAGCAAAAATTTGCATTTATTATTCGCACTTATACCCAACAAACACCCACGGCGATGATGGCTGGTACCTATCGCGGTGTAAATTCCCACATGAATTGTTTTATTTTCTTCGCCCTGTATTTGTTCAGCGACTTAAATCACATGGCTTAGATATGATAAAACTAATGCAAAGAGAACTATATAAGGGTTATGGGGGCAAGCAGGGGAATGAGTTTTATGGAAAGAGCACGACATGCACCTCCTACAGTAAACAAAAAATAACAGTGATCTGTAAAGCGATGTTTCTTTTACAATGTTGAGACTTATTCAAAGGTTGCTTTGATTGCTTCATTCAAGCACAGTGTTCCTAATCATTCGCTTCGAATTTCTCAACGTTCTTGAAGATAGAGTACATACGAAGATGAAGTTTCGATTTTTTTATGCTTATCAAAATGGCCACATTGGGTGACGTTATTCGTCTGTTTAATTTAATTTAATTTATTGATTAACGAAACGATAATCAAATTAGCATATGATGCCAATGACATACATCTAGGCCTTGATCTTTGAATAACCATAAACTGATGTTTCGTCTAAATTCCTCTATGGAAAGCATTTCAATGGTAACTTTTGATATGTTTAATTCATCAAGCAAGCCATTGTTTGTGTATCTCTCGGCAGTTAATCGAAATCCACCCTGATTCTGATTAAAGTCACACCCCTTGTCCATGAACTAGTCGTAGAAGTTATTACTTTTCAATCGTATGGAATATGGAATAAACCATTCGAGAAAAAGAAACAAAAGAGAAGGAAAATGTAAAACACCTCACCTTTTCAGCGACGTTGCCACGTTTCACGATTATGGTACCGTGGCTTGTTCTTATGTATACACGTTTTTATGAAGTTTATGTATCTCTGTCTCTAACCACCCATGCATGCCAGAGTCTCTACCGTGCGTGTCTCTCTCCTTAGCTGGCTGGGCTGAATGTAAAGATGTAAGGTGGCGAAGCACTGATACGGGAGCGATGCGGATGCGGCAAAGTTTCATCTGACCACGTTTTGTTTTGCATTGCATTGATCGTATACAAAACCATTCTACATATTTTATGAACTTAAAAATGGAATTCATCCACGTGGATATTTCGAGGATACTATCAATATTATTCAAGAAATAGTTTAACCATTTGATTTATCTTTCCTTTGTATAATAACTATGATCTAAATTGTTGATCCACTACGCATACGGCAGATGATATATTTGAGATATCGCACAAACACTATATGGCGCTACGCACCACTGCAACATCTGCTTGAGACCCGGCTCTTGACTTACCTACCTATCTACTATTTACGTTTGCTTTTTGCTCAGAATGAACGAGAATAACGTTACTGCGGCTGACGGCGCAATAAATAACGACCAAAACGAGGAAAAAGTCACTTGCCGGCTAATACCTGCTTCTTGTGCTATTTCTCCTTCGTCATCCGTAAAATATTTTATACCGGTAGAACGTTTTCAAAACAAGAAACAGAGAGCAAATACTTATCTAAGTTTTTTCTTCAAATGAATACCATCATCAAATAAAAATAGGTGGATGAACTTTGAAATCCGGATGGTTCAATGAATGGTTGATAGTTTTTCATTATTGATGATTCATCACTGTTTGATCACTATATAAAGATGATGCTTCTTCTCACTCCTATCGCGAAAATCTCATTGCTATCTGTCATAAGGTGTGTTAAGCATGGCCTTCATTCCCTCCTGCCAGGCCAGCAAAGTAAAATCTCGTAGAGGGCTATCAAATCAGATTGTACACGTGAAATTTTGTTTCGTGATCCAGAATTTTCTGACACCTGGTCAAAATTCACGAGTTATCGCGTAAACAGCATGTGGAATAGTAACAATATGAATCATTGTGTTGATACTATCTATTATTTAACATCAAACTATGATCGACTTGTTGCCGATGCTATTTTTCTAGAACATTCCAATGTCAATAATCTACATTAGAAATGTATAAACCATTTGATGATCCCAGCATTTACACAAAAGCACGCGGTTTCGTTAGAATTTCACTCTGCTCATATTGCGCTTTGGTATCAATTATGCTCTATCCACTATTTAATATAGGAATCATACAAGGTTTCGTTGTGTAATCTACACATACACAGCTCTCACTTGGAAGAATCCTGGAAAGTGATAGATTCGACTAAATCTGTCACTTTTCTTGTCAATATTTATGCTTGAAGCGCATTAGAAATTAAATTCAAACGAAAAGTGACCAGGTCTACTGTGCTGCGTTGTTAAATTTTAGTGAATATCAGTAAATACTTAACTAGATTTCACATTTAAATCATAGAACGGGGACATCTAGTACCAACCGCTCCGTTTATAGGTCTCTGGAACGAGAAGAAAGAAACACACTCACAAAGAGGCAACAATTGCCTTAAAAATATATTACATTAAATATAATGTCTGCATCATACAATCATACAAGGCTTCCAGTAAAAAAGAAAATTTCGGGAAATAGATGAAAACGAATACATGAAACGAAATTAATTAGCGTGTACTTAGAGTTCAGGAACACTTTACTTTACTTACGCTTTACACTATAAAAGTGATGTTTAGAGTAATAGAGGAAACATATTTTGGGCATTAGTAAAGTGACAGTGAGCCCACAAAAGTGAATTAGTTTTGTCTCTGTTTTTGAAATCATAATATGGCTTCTGATTTACTTTTTGCCTTTTACGTAAAGGTTATAGGATCACTCCAAAACTGAACTTTTGATAGAATGTTCGTAGACCCATAGTGTTATACACCAATCGACTCAGCTCGACGTCTGTATGTGTGTTTGTGTGCGTTCCAGAGATTTTGAATAAAAAACATTGTTTTTTGCCAAGGGTCCCCTTGGGAAAAAAAAAATTCAAAATCGAAAAAAATCTAGAAACTGTTGCAATGCTGAATGACCGAAAAAAGATATGAATTGATGAAAATAATTAAAACAATCCACTTAAAGTGCTATTTGGACCTCACTTATGTGTTTTTCTCATTTTCATAATGTGCGAAAAAGGCACCACCAACGCTAGGTGGATTACTCTGTGATTTTTAATTACTATCAGAAAGCAATTGTTTGAAATAATTATGAATATATTAAGTGATTTATGTAAAGGAGCTAACTATAACGTTCATTAATCATGCACCGATGCACTATGAGGTATGAGGTGTGAATTATTATTCAAGCCGACCTACTTTAAATTGATTTTTCGGAGCAGTAAACCCCACAATATCAGTACCCTTATGCATATGGTTATCGAGATATAGGCATCCGAACCAGACAGAAATCTGAAATGAAAAGCAGTCTAAGTACCAGTTGGAATGTATAGACATAGAGTAATTGAAGAAGACGAAGAACAAGGCTTAACCAATCCATTACGCACATCAGGTATTTCAAATATTGCAAAACTGAATGCTTTTTGCCTTTCGCGTATTTTTCTACCCCCTTCCACCGCAAAGATTGGTACCCCGATTTTGGTGCACGTGCACCTGATTTGAATATCGACCAACTCCAAGAAATCATTTTGTTTATGCTAATACCTACATGCCAGTTTCTCGAAGGCTCAATTTCTCTGCACCATGTTTACGAGCCAATATGCCGTGCTTCTGATGTTCATATCGCCGCCTGGACAAGCTCATTATCTATTGGCTTCTTGCGCGCGGGGATGCCGCCGCAAACTGGGTTGGATGACGTCAAATGTAATTTTCCATTGTACTGCCGAAAAGTGGTGCTTCTCCTTTTTCGTTTTTCATGTTAGTTTTTGATTTTCGTTCACCCAAAGGTGTACCGAAGGGTGGTATGTTCAATCTAAAATTCTGGTTTTATTTTTGTGTTCTTGTTTACGCTCCCATATATGAGTTCGATCACCCTTTCAAAAACATGCCTAAGTATTTTACACATTTTACACATATCATCCTTGTAGCCTGGTGTTCGATTTTCGAGATGCTGGACCATTTAAAAAAATATGAGTATACTCTATAGTACTATAGTACTTGGACTTCAATTATTCGCTACTACACATTCTTTAATTATTGAATTCTATAGTTTTTCCAAGCTGTTTGTACTTTTTCACTCAAATTAAAATTAATTGTTCAACCCAAGCACATTGAGGAATCTGATTTCAAATAATAACTTCTTCATGAACAACTCACAGGGCTCCTCAAGGACAAAAGGTAGTTTTCTAAAGAATTCAGTGTGTGCTGTTTCATGAACGCGGGCCACTTCTTTATGTAGCCATTGGGCTGGTTATTCCCCCAATGTCCCATATTACACAGTTTTTCATATTTTTCGTTATTCTATTTTCTTGATACTGTATAACTGGTCTTCAGTTAACCTATAGGTTTTCCAATTCGGAGATGACGAGTTCGATTCTCGGTCCGGTATACGATGTTTTCGGGTGGGAAACATTCTTGACTCCCTGGGTATAGTGTATCCATCGTACTTGCCACACATGACACGCACTCATTAGGGTGCCAATGAAAATGACATGTTCAACTTGAAAAAAAAACGACGTTGCTCACAAGTTTCGTTACCCCAAAATATGACCCCATGCAAAATTTGAGCTCAATCGGACTCAACTGGGACTTTCAACATCGGACGATCCACAAACGTTTTCGTAGCCAAAAATATCCCCCTATGCAAAATTTGACCTAAATCGGACATGATTTCGGGTTGCTCAAAATTAATCAAAAATTTATTTTTTTCCATTCTAGGTTTTCCCATTACCAGTATTTATTTGAAATTTAGAAGTCTCGCTTAACTTTTCAAAAGGTCCTAAGTAACATTTTTTTCGTGAATTAATTTGAATAGCGCAATCAACAGAACAACATGAAAGCTTTTGATTGCAGTACTCAAATTAATTTATGAAAAAAATGTTACTTAGGTCCTTTTGAAAAGTTAAGCGAGAAGTGAAAGCAATCACACTGTTTATTATTATTATTTTTCATGAGATGGAAGATATTCTGTTTGTTGGAGAATATTTGCCATTGTTTCCCAAGTCATCTAATTTGCTGTCGTATGGTGAGGTTCCTCGTAAGTTCATGTTTCATTTGCAAGCTGAGAAACAAACTGTTAAACAAAGTGCGCAAATAACAACAGAACCGTTGATAGCTGTATGAAAAGGAAAACAAATTAATCAAGTGAAATTTTTCGCTCCTATTTTTGATCGTGTGACTTCAGTTTAACACCAAAATTCCCGCAACATGTTTAAAAAAATATTAGGGTAATTCGCCAAATGTTGAACGGCTAATTTCTTCGCCTATTGTTGAACGCACGTGCATTTCTTATGGGCGTTCAACAATAGGCAAGAATTTTAGCCGTTCAACATTTGGTGGTTTCCCCTAATTAAATCAAAGAAAAATCACATGATAATTAACATGCGTTAAACGTTTAGGATGAGTGGAAAATTGAGAGAATGTAAATCGTGTAAAAACAGAACCCAATGTACATACTTGAAAAATAGGCTAAATTCAGTTGGAATGTAGAGCCAAAGGAGAAGAAAAAGTAGAAGAAGAAGAAGAATAAAAAGAACAAGAAGAAGAAGAAGAATAGTAAGAAGAAAAGATAGATACTGTACTAAAATGTGTTTTTTTCTTCATTTTTTTTTTTTTTTAATGGCCCACCGCTACCCCCACACCAAAAAGCTCTTCGTTTTTTTTGAGCCCCCTGGCAGTGGACTCTTCTAGGACAGAACAAAACAATTACAAATTACATATAAACATGAAATATTAGTGTGTGTGCGGAAGTGGTGAACCTGAACAAAAATAAGCTAATCGAGGGATTCCCAGTGGAACTGTGTTCCTTTAAAGGGATCCCAATATTTAAAATTACAAAAAAAAAAATCATATTCAAAACTTTACATTAATATGATTAGGTAAGGTAAGGTAGTTATTCGGAGATTATTCTGGCAATATAAAATTTAGATTAAAAATGAACTGATTTTGGATCTGTAATAACGTTTCAAATTGGTTTTGAACAATAATTTATTATTAATTAATTTAAATCGCTCTGGAATTATATTGTATACAGAAGGCCCGTAGAATGATATTCGCATTTGGCCGAAGCTACTTAAAGCTCTACATCTCAACAAATTATTGGCATGTCTTGTTTTGTGCTCGTGACTCCTTGAAGGTAAAACTAAGTTGCAATGCATGTTAGGTTTTTTCATAACATCGAATATAAACGAACAAACTTGTAGGTCGCACAGCCCTTTAATCGGCAGTATGTTGTGTGGAAGCTGCGTATATAGTTGAAGTGTAGGGAACAAAGGTGGTAAAGAAAATATGGTTTTTATGCATCGGTTTTGTAGAACTTGAAGTTTCCTTAATTTAGATTTACAAGCATGCCCCCAAGCAATAATGAGGTATTGAAGGTGGGAATGAATGCACCCAAAATAAAATTTCAGTAGTGCAGTTCTAGAAACATATTGTCTCACACGATATATTAAGCCACACAGGGACGAAATGTTTCTTTGCACGCTATCTAGATGATTTATCCATGAAAGGACAGGATCTAAATTTAGTCCTAAATATTTGAAATTAAAAACTTTGTCTATAACAGTCGACCCAACTGAAAGATTCGCATGTGGATCAATTTTCTTCCGAGGGGAATGAAACAACATGTACTTTGTCTTGGATAAATTCAAAGACAATAAATTAGAATTAAAGTAATCCATCAGAAGCCGTAGATCCATATTCATGCTACAAATTACAGCAGAAGTATTTCCATGAGGATAGAAAATAGCCGTATCATCAGCAAACAATCTTGGTATTCCATGGAGTGGCAAATTTCCAAGATCATTTATATAAATGAGAAATAAGAGAGGCCCGATATTACTGCCTTGTGGAACACCAATGTTGAATGTTCGCATTCGACTTCGTGAGTTCTCAATAGATACGAACTGTTGCCTGTCTTTCAAATAACTACGGATTATGTCGTTTGCTAAACCACGTACCCCATAGTATTCCAGTTTTTTCAAAAGTATATTATGGTCCAGTGTGTCAAATGCTTTTTTAAGTCTAAAAATAGACCCCCTATGACATTTTTGTTGTCGATTTCACTTATTAGGAAATCGACAAGTTCTACTATCGCTGTAGTTGTGCTACACCCTTTTCTGAAGCCGTATTGAAATTTGTATAGGATATTATGTTTACTCATAAACTTTACCAACCTGTTAACCAATAATTTTTCAAAAATTTTGCTAAGAACAGAGATAGTTGAAATAGGTCGATAATTACAGGCATCGGATGTATCACCACCTTTAAACACAGGTGTTATCCTCCCTATTTTTAGGCAATCCGGATAAGATCCTTGCTCCAACATTCTATTGAAAAGACAAGTAAGGATATTCGAAAATTTTCCAACATTGGACTTAATTACCACACTTGGAAACCCATCTGGACCGCTGCTTTTATTTATATTTAATTCTTTAATAATTTCACCCACCTCATTTTCACTAGCTGGTCTAAGAAAAATTGAACGGTCTATTCGAGAAATATTATTCAAAGGATTCAAATTTATTTTTGGTATTTTTTCAGCAAGTTTAATTCCAATTTGAGAAAAGTACATAATCGATGAAAATTTCGCAAACAGCTGTGTTATTAGAAGTTTTACCTCCATCAGTTTTAAGCTCTAATCTAGTTTTAGGTTTAGAACGTCCCATAATCTCATTTAAATTTTTCCACATTTTTGCATGGCAAGTGTTATCTAATAATTGTTTATAATAATCGGATTTACATCTTCTTTTGGTCTCATCTGTTTTAACAGATATATGTTTGAACATGTTTCTCAAGTCAACATTGTGGGGATCATTTTTCACTTTTTTCAGGTATTTATGCTTTAATTTTATCCATTGCCATACATAGTAATTGATCCAGGGACAGTGCTTAGACTTCATATTAATTTTTTAACTTTTTATTTTAGTACACTGTATTGCTATTCTATTATAAGCATTAGTGATATTGTTGATAGAATCATTGATATTTCCATTGCACTCGAAACCATCCAAATAGTTTGTGAATAGTTCATTTAGTTTGTTTTTGTCAATAAGTTTTTTGTTTAGTATTATGGATTCTTTGGGATTATTTATTTTTAATGAAGAAAGAATTATTAAGTGATCACTTATGTCCGAAAAAATAGTGTCATTTCTGACGCGATCAAAATCGTCATTAGAACAAACAAAATGATCTAAAATATTACTGCTAAGTGGACGAGTAACACACGTATTTGAACAAAAATAATTATAGGACTCTAAGAAATACATATAACGTTTGACAATATTATTATTACACAAATTTATCGGATATGATATGAACATCACCTACAAAAAATCGTGGGCGTGTAGAATGGATTATTAATATATTTTCTAATTCATTGATAAAATTGTTAAAGTCAAAAGAAGGCGGTCTGTATAAACCAACAATTTCATAAAATAATCCATTCCTTTCAATTTCAATATGAATTAGATGGAACCCATCAAATGTTACATTTTTCAACACATTAAAATTTAATCCATCTTTTACATACACAACAAAACCAAAAGACGTTTCACGACAAGAGAAAACTAAATTAAAACCTGGTATTTCATACAATGCACAATTATTTAGTCTTAGCCACGTTTCACCAATTACCAACACTTCAATAGGGACCTTTATGTTGTCTAAAAACAGGGAAATCGAATCAAATTTCTGCAAATCGTTCATTCCTCTTATATTCCATTGAGCAATTCGAAAATGATTGGCGATATTTTCTGTGTAATTAAGATTGAAATCATCAATACAATCATGATTAAAATTTAATGAATTAGCCATTTGTGAAAATATATTTAAAAGGAACAACAAATATGTGAGACGGCAATTAATACCTTATTTAACATTAATATTTCTGTTTGCACTAACATTTGTTGGACTTGTTGCGCATTTATCTGAGAGTAGGTTATTGTAGCGGTTCAAAACTTCATGCAAATCACTTCTAGTTTTTATTAATTGTGGCTTCGATTGCTCAGATTTTTTAACTAAAATATTCCCTTCTTTGCTAGCCCACACATACTTTATTCCAAGTTTCTGCTGATTTAAACGCATTTCATTCAACAATTCCAAAGACATTGGAGTCAATTCATTACGCATTGTAATTGTGGTGCAGTTTCCATTAATGACAAGCTTCGAATCAACTGAAGTAGAAGGAAGTTTGTCAAACTCCTTTTTCTTCGCAAATATTATTTCTTTTGTATAACTATCCTTGAAAATAACACGGATAGGAACCAAAGAGTGTCTCGAATTGTTTTTCCCAGCTAATCTGAAGGCTGATATAATTGCACTGTGCTCAATGTTCAAGCCATAACAATTAACAATTTTTTGAACAATTTCAAGTGTATGCTCCCCAGGTAAAAATGGAACACCAAGAACTACAGCACTGTTACGATTTGCATGACGATTGGTTTCGTCAACGTTATGCTCTAGTATGTTGACTGTTTTCAAAATAGAATTCTGTTTTTGTTTAAGACTAGTAACCTCTCGTTTAAGAATATCGTTTTCTTTTCTTAGCTCATGAAAATCCTTCACTATGGAATCAAACTTATTAGAGAGGAATTCCTGTGATTTTTCTATCGCAGACGTAATCTGCTTTACCTCGCTTCTAAATACCATCATTAGTTGGGCAACAACATTCACTATTGTTTCGTTTAGCTGGGCAACCAGCCCATTGACTATAGAAGACTTGAGGTTTTGCATATCAATGATTCGTTGATAAATTTTACAACAATTTTGCGAACAAAAATACATATTTTCTTTTAGTCGTCTGGCTGCATTAACATTAAGATTTCGACATTTAAAATGAGCCGCAGAGAAACAATACATGCATGTCAACATTTTTTCAGCATCTTTTTCTACCTTTTTGCATTCAATGCACAAGGCCTGGCTTTCACTCATTATTACAAGTTAAAAATTTAATAATTATAATAAAAAAATACTTTAGAAATAAGAAAAAAACGAACAGGATCCAAAATCAGTACACGTAATAAAATAAATAAATAAATAAATAAGTTAAATTTTACATTCACACACACACGCAAACATAAATTCAAGTAGCTAGTTTTAAAATCAGTTCATTTGATATGCGCCAAAAATGTATCAATAATAATAATAAAAATATGAATTATGAAGATTAAGATACCGGTTAGTATGTCTATCTGCAGAATTATGATCTAGTGTATCACCGCTTCCATGCTACGTATGCAATCCTTAGGCATTCCTTAGGCACTTAATACTTTAATCATTGGAACTGTGTGAGATACTTGTTCATTCAATTCTAGCTAGATCTGTCTATCCAACCAGTGCTTCATAGACTTGTGTACAATTTTGCACGCAATCAATTTCGCTCTTATCAGAATTGACAGAAACAATCAGCGTATTACTTATCTGGCTACTACAGCACCATTTACACCAAGCACGAACCAACGGCTAATATTGTCGGCGTAGCACCAACTTAGAATTCGGAAGTCCGGACTTCCGAACCGAACTTTCTTCCGAAGTTTTATCTGTCAAACTAATGGATGCGTTGTTTAGCGCATCTTTAGGGGAATCCAGCGCACTACTTCCGAAGTTGGGAAAGTTGCCTGTATCTGGAGAAAAATCCAACTTCGGTATAAAAAGCGGTATAAATTTATTCCGGATACACAATATGTGTAAGACGCCCGTTCGCACAGATTTCATCAAATCTACCACTGGTTCAGAACTACTCATACACGCACTCCACTACTATCAGAACCAACAGTATGTGCTACTAAACAAACTACTTCAGCACCAATACACCAAAGCACAAACCAACGGCTAAAATTGTGCAAGACGCCCGTTCGCTTGATTTTCACTAAATTTGTCTAATAATGTTTAGGCGTGATTTTCATTCCTAGTACAGCAGCCAGAACCACATCATGTGAGCTATCAGAATTTAACAAGTACCAGTAATTAAGTTAATTTGTATCTGCGCCAAAGGGCATACAACCAACCATACAGCAACAACAACAGCAGCAGTCAACGATATTTACACGCTCAGCACCAATACAAAAACGTATATAATGACTATATCAAACCATGGAACAAAATTACTCAATTTCAACGGTTTTTAGCACAATATCGATGATTTTAGTTTTAAAACTAACACATGAAAATAATCACAATTGGAATGAAATCGTTAACTATAATTATGAAGACAAAATTCATTAATTTAATTAAACTCTAATTCTCCGAATAACAAAACATCTACCAACTATACAGTGTTGCCAGTTTCCTCTCATTTGGGTTCCTCAGAAGGACACCATTAATATTTTCTTGGTGAAAGTTGGAAATTTAATTGATTTTGGGGTCAAATAAGCGTGTGGTGTGAGTTATTCGTGAAGAAAGTTATCATTTTTATCAACCTTTGAAAACGGGTTTCCACGATGTGCCATGGTTCAATCTGATATCAATCGGTAATTGGCAGAAACAAATTGAAAAACAAAACGGGCACATGATCCCAAATGGAAATTATTTTTCTATCTCCGAAACCGCTGCACCTATATTAATAAACTAGATTCATGTATCCGGCCTTGCCCGTTTGATTCGCAGTTTTTGTTACAATCGGAAAATGATAAAACCAGTTGGTCAACAGAGTGATTGTGTATTGTTATTGGTACTTCATCATTTAATTAAAATAATGCAGACTTCACTAATGAAAACATTGACTCTGCTGCATAAATTATTGTTATTTACCAGACATTTTTTCGGGAAATTGTAATTGTAATTTTTCAGGGAAATGTCATTTACAAGGAAAATTTCATTTTCCTGTCATACTCGGATCAACCAAAGGTAGTGGCAGCACTATTAAGAGCAACTGAATGGCGATGTAGCAGGAGGACGGAATGGTGACGAACCGGGGAACACGTGCGCAAGACATACGTTTTCCAGTTCCGGATATCCATGAAATCAGGTCTCAGGTCTCAGCTCCAGCCTTCTCTAAGCATGACATTATCTTCTCATCGCTGAATATATCGCGTGGTGCAGAGAGCCATAGTCTTAAAACTTATCGAGATTACTATAGCATCGATATGCCTGCTCTTATAAATAGTACTTTATCTGTTGATTGGAGTATGTTAAACTGTATTACAAATTCTGATCTAGCCCTATTTTTTTTTTATTCGTATATTTATTTGATAGGCGCTCTGTGTTCTTAACCGCTGTGATCTACTATGGTACTCTGCTGTACAGTACAGAGTCCACACAGAATCTATTTTTAGATGTCCATAATTCGTTATTGTTGTCGTAGCCAGTCCATATCATCGTGAGTCCATTGTATTCATTTGCCCATGTGGTGAATCCTGTGATCGTTGCTTTGTTCGGTTGCCTTTAATCGAAGAACGTTGGAGGAATGCCTCCGAGAAGAACAGTTTTGTCAGTCGTCATCAGGCAGCCGTGTCGGTGAGGCGAACCCATGACCATTCGCTTATGAGGCGAACGTGTAGCCAACTACGCTACGGGACCCCCCTAATATTTTTTTTCAATAATTGTTTATTAGAACTTTTTAATGCACATGTTCCTATTCGTATTTTTAAACCAAAAAAGAATCCATGGTTTGACGATACTATAATGAGCGCCTTGATAGATAGGAATGTTTCGTACAATTTGTGGAAACATACAAAAAATTCGATGGATTTCTGTAATTACAAGAGATTGCGTAATAAAGTGACTCATCTCATAAATGTGGCCAAGTCTAATTTTTTGTCGAACCAGATATCTTCTTCACGCTCGAATAAAGACCTGTGGCAAAAACTTAAACAAATTGATGTGCGCAGCTCCTCTTCAACTTCCAATGAAGTGGCGAGTAGTGCAGATAAATGATTTTTTTGGATCGAATTTCACAGACTGTGATAGTCATTTTCCTAGTAATCCAACTGAATATAATAACTTTAATTTTACCAGTGTAAATGAAAACGAGATTATATTGGCTTTTAGTTCTATTAAGTCCAATGCTGTGGGTATGGATCTAATTCCTCTACGTTTTATTAACTTGTTAATACCAACTCTTATTAACTGTCTATATGCAGGCCATTTATAGTTTTCTTTGTGCTTCTGACATCAAAATTTAATATTTTGTTTTTTTTTTCTTTCTTCAAAGTTTTTTTTTGTTTAGTCTCTGCCTTTTTGTTCCATAGAGCTGCATAGCTCTTGCCATCCGGAAGATGCTCCCAGCCGAACCATTCCTCGAGCACGACGACACGCCACATCGTCACTGACGCCAAATGCCCGGATGAGAAGCTGAAATTTCCTGATCCCAAATCCTAAGCCCCGTCCATCCTTGAACATTGTAAACTAACCTCGAGTCACCACGAGTACGCTGGCTTCTACCCCTCTCTTATTGATTGTATATATCACAAAGAACCATGGCTCCGTAAAGTGTTATACACGCCTGAGCCTACCAAATAAACGAACTTGGAAGAAAAATAATCTTATTAATCAAATTCACCATATATTCAAAACTTCAAAACTTCCTCACAGTTCCCGAAATCTTGGAAAACTGCTAAAATTATTCCTATTAAGAAAAAACCTAAAATAAATAATTTGAACAATCTAATACCTATAAGTATTCTTTGTCTCTGGCACAACAAATGCTGGGTAAAGCGTACCATTGGTACTTCGCGTACCTGAAGGAATAAAATAGACCCCATCTTGTGGTCCTTAGCCTCTTACCCAGCAACTCCTATCCCTACCTGCCCGTGGTGCTGGCCGGGATACGAGCAACCTTAGGGAAGATCGGGTAACCAACCCCGGTGGGAACTATGGTCGTATGCTGACAGGGAAGGGGGGGTTCGCTCCTCTCCGGAGATGCAAATCTTACTGAGCGTCTGTTCTCCATGTCAGGATCGGCTCACAACAGCGTCTGTTCTCCATGTTAGGGGCGGCTGATCATCGTCCGAGTGCCAGCGAGGGACTCTAAGTGAAACTGTGCACCATGGTCCACCGGGAATAAGGAGGAATGGTCCTCCGGAAATTTAGGGGGTTTGGTGTCAGGCCCTGCAAGCCAGCTTTTAAAAAAACTTACGCAACGAACAATCAATAAGAGAGTACGGACCGGAACCATCGGCGAAGACCACTGCGTCGAAATGGGACTAGCGATTGGAAACTCGGTTCGTGGAACTGCAAATCTCTCAACTTCATCGGGAGCACACGCATACTCGCCGATGTGCTCAAAGGATTCGGCATCGTAGCGCGGAAGCGGTTTGTTGGAAGGGATCAATGGCGCGAACGTTTAGAGGTAATCATACCATCTACCAGAACTGCGGTAACACACACGAGCTGGGAACAGCTTTCATAGTGACGGGCGATATGCAGAGGCGCGTGATCGGGTGGTGACCGATCAATGAAATAATGTGCAGGTTGAGGATCAAAGGCCGGTTCTTCAACTTCAGCATAATCAACGTCCATAGCCCACACTCCGGAAGCACTGATGATGGTAAGGACGCATTCTACGGGCAGCTGGTACGTGAGTACGGCAGCTGCCCAAGCCACGACGTCAAAATCATCATAGGAGATTTGAACGCTCAGGTTGGCCTAGTGGTGGAGTTTAGACCGACTATTGGGAAGTTCAGCGCTCACCGGCTGATGAACGAAAACGGCCTACGACAAATTGATTTCGCCGCCTCCAAGAAGCACCCACTTCCAACACAGCCTCCCGTATCGGTACACCTGGAGATCACCATTGCAGACAGAATCACAAATCGACCACGTTCTAATTGATGGACGGCACTTCTCCGACATTATCGACGTCAGGGCATATCGTGGCGCTAACATCGACTCTGACCACTATCTGGTGATGGTTAAACTGCGCCCAAAACTATCCGTCATCAACAATATTCGGTACCGACGACCGCCGCGGTACGACCTAGAGCGACTGAAGCAATCTGATGTCGCCACTGCATATGTGCAGCATCTCGAGGCAGCATTGCCGGAAGAGGGTGAGCTCGATGAGGCCCCTATTGAGGACTGCTGGAATACAGTCAAAGCAGCCATTAACGACACAGCGGAGATCAACGTCGGGTATATGGGACGAAGCCGACGGAACGATTGGTTCGACGAAGAGTGCAGGCAGATTCTGGAGGAAAAGTACGCAGCGCGGGCGGTCGCGCTGCAGCAAGGCGGAATGTGGAACGTTTTAGACGGAAGCGGAGACAGCAGACCCGCCTTTTTCAGGAGAAGAATCGCCGCCTGGAACAAGCGGAGTGCGAGGAGATGGAACAGCTGTGCCGTTCTCAAGAAACACGAAAATTCTATCAGAAGCTCAACGCATCCCGCAAAGGCTTCATGCCGCGAGATGATATGCACAGGGATAAGGATGGGAACATCTTGATGGACGAACGTGCGGTGATCGAAAAGTTAAAGCAGCACTACGAGAAACATTTGAATGGCGCTGTCACCATTAGTGAATGAGTTCGTGGGAAGTTATCAAGCCGGCTTCGTTGACGGCCGCTCGACAACGGACCAGATCTTTACTGTACGGCAAATCCTTCAAAAATGCCGTGAATACCAGGTCCCAACGCACCATCTGTTCGTTGATTTCAAGGCGGCATACGACAGTATAGACCGCGTAGAGCTATGGAAAATTATGGACGAGAACAGCTTCCCTGGGAAGCTTACCAGACTGATCAAAGCAACGGTGGATGGTGTGCAAAACTGTGTGAAGATTTCGGGCGAACAATCAAGTTCGTTCGAATCGCGCCGGGGACTTTCGTGCCTGTTGTTCAACATTGCGCTAGAAGGTGTCATGCGGAGAGTCGGGTGCAACAGCCGGGGTACGATTTCAACATATCCAGTAAATTTATATGTTTCGCGGGTGACATGAACATTATCGGCCGAACATTTGCAAAGGTGGCAGAACTGTAACCCGCCTGAAACGTGAAGCAACAAAAGTTGGACTGGTGGTGAATGCGTCAAAGACAAAGAACATGCTTGTGGGCGGAACCGAGCGTGACAGGGCCCGCCTGGGAAGCAGTGTTACGATAGACGGGGATACCTTCGAGGTGGTCGAGGAATTCGTCTACATCGGTTCTTTGCTAACGGCTGATAACAATGCTAGTCGTGAAATACGAAGGCGCATCATCTGTGGAAGTCGGGCCTACTACGGGCTCCAGAAGAAACTGCGGTCAAAAAAGATTCACCACCGCACCAAATTCGTCATGTACAAGACGCTAATAAGACCGGTTGTCCTCTACGGACATGAAACATGGACAATGCTCGAGGAGGACTTGCAAACACTCGGAGTATTCGAAAGACGGGTGCTTAGGACCATCTTTGGCGGTGTGCAAGAAGACGGTGTGTGGCGGCGAAGGATGAACCACGAGCTCGTCCAACTCTACGGCGAACCCAGTATCCAGAAGGTAGCTAAAGCCCGAAGGGTACGATGGGCAGGACATGTTGCAAGAATGCCGGACAGCAACCCTGCAAAGATGGTGTTCGCTTCTGATCCGGCAGGTACGAGACGGCGTGGAGCGCAGCAAGCGAGATGGTCAGACCAGGTGCAAAACGACTTGGCGAGCGTGGGGCGTATTCGAGGATGGAGAGATGCGGCCTCGAACCGTGCATTGTGGCGTCAAATTGTTGATTCAGTGTTATCTGTTTAGATGTAGACTAAATAAATTAAATGAAATGTACCCAGATTTAAATATAATTAAGACATTTTAGCTTATAAAACGATAGGACTTATAAAAATGTGCCGGCTTTTGGAAAAACCACACGGGTGACATCTTATTGATAATGCCATGAGTCATTCATTACTAAACAAACATTGCGTTTCTTGGCGACATAAAGCTGCTTGCGTAGGTAGAGACCGTGAAAGCAATATCGCATAGCATGGAACGAAAGTGAGTGCGAAAATCTATTGTTTATATCTGAGAGGAGATTGACTTCAATTGGCAGTGGCGCTTAAAAATTTGACAGCTGCTTAATGATAGATACTAGCGATGCCAGCTCCTTCTCGACGAACCTTGAGTTTTTATCACATATCTGGGAAGGAACTTGGATGTCTGTTCTCTGTGTATGTATCACGTTCCCGTAATATATCGTAAAGGAATGCATAAATGGTAACTTGATTTAGAAACCTCGCAGTTAATAACTGTGGAAGTGCTTGATGAATAATAAGCTGCGAAGCGACAATGTCCCATTTGCGGGAAGCGATGTCAGTATCGATGATACATATAGGTACTGAACTACATTTCAAGGTTATCATTGAGAAAGGCTCCATCACCGCAAAGTGATTTGATATGGTATTTTTTCTTGTTTTCTGCCTTACCATAACTGCTGAGTGTACTTTTTCGTTTCCCCCCCGGACGGCGGTGCTTGGTTGCCAAGGGGGAGGTGGAAAGAAAATCTTGGCAACATATCGTATGTTTTTCGAAGTAACCAACCAGGCTAAAAGATACAACACGAGCCTCGGCCGGGGAGCTTCAGCCTAGCAGCGCCTCGCTTCCTTCCTCTCAGTCTCAATAGGTCTCGCTGTGGCTGTGGCAACTCGTATATCTGATGATGGGTTTGGGTTGTTTTGCTGGAAACCTTATAGTCGGACGGTATCAAATTGATCTAGACGTGTTTTTACTTCTTCCCGAGACGGGTTTTGCACGGGTATAGTTTTTATGTATTCCTATTTTTTTCTAAATCACTACCAACTATATAACGAAGCGATGGAATAGTGTTTGTATATAGGATGTTTATTTATACCACATTCTAGCTTATATTCCTGTCGGTTGTCGATTTTTCCATCTCCGCACACCCTTCTCCGGCTGAACTATCCAAACATGAGTATGATTCTTGATTTTATTACGCCTGCCTTGTGGCTACAGATTGAGAATGGTTCTTGTTGGCAGGTTCATTTCAATACTGATTGATGATTCAATCCAGTGTTCAAAATTAAGAAAATTTCCCTGTTGTAGTTATAGAAACATTAGTATGATAGTGAAAAAGGGTATACCTAATTAACTATAGCAGTTGAGTCTTATACATTTCTTAACTGCACTGGAATATCTTTAATATGTACAGTTTTACTAAAATGGGAACATATTTCTAATAGGGGCCGTTATAAATTGCTGTGTATAAATTAAGAAGTTGGCCATTTCGAATGGTAGCTTCAGGCCATTAAGGAATCACAATTCAGACTATATTAGCTGAGTTTCGAATTGGCCTGTAGGTTGAAACTACCTGCAATAAATTAGTTTTGAATTACGACTAGTCTGTTAAATCCTCTTTGGATAACGGACTCTCATATAAAATAGCTTGTCGGGTTGCCACAACGAGTTCTATATCGCCGCACTAAAATTATACTTTAACTAATTTGTAATTTGCATGGTTTTTTTTCCACAAGTTATGCTCGTACTGGTAAAAAAATGTCATTTAATAACTTTAACTTACTAGACACAGGTAGAATTTAATAAGATAGTACTAACTCGTCTTATTAGAAGTGGCACAATAGTTGATCAGCGCAAATGAAAATCGTTTTTACGCATATTCCAATACGGTGGTGGATTGAGCTGTAGTCCGGTTCTTCTTGGTTGAGATTTATGCTTTTGATCTGGTGTAATATTGAAATTAGATTCTAACGTATCTGCATTTTTTATGTATATACCTTTAAGGACAAATCTCCAAATTTAAAACTACTCGCGTTTTCTAAAATGTTAATATGGCATTAATTAATTTGTTATTAACTTTTTTTTCAGAAGTTATTAACAATTGTGTTTGTATATAAACATGTGACCCTTAAACTTTTTCCAATAGGTCATTGCACTTAATCTGAAATTGGCGTCGTGAGAGCCGTTTTAGTGTCAAATGACATTAATGTCATGACATTCCGGGATATAAGTTTCGTTCTCATGTCTCACACTTTGTATTTAGAACAATGATCTGTTTGACAAAGTTCTAGGACCCATGAAACATTACATGTTGATAAAATAAATCGGAATTGTAATAAACGTTTGAGAAAAGTTATTAGTTATTAGCCACTTTGTAATAGCAATCCCATGACATTTTTCTGACATTTCCCATCACTTTGCTTCCGTATTAATTGATGTGCCCTTAAAAACGCGAGTTGATTTAAATTTGGATTCCAAAAGGCTTGTCCTTAAAGTGGCCTAACACCGCTTGGAAATTTTCTCCGAATTTTGATTCCTATGTGTTTTAAAAGGGTTTTCTTCTTTACTGGTATCGTATCTCACAAGTGAGACATTGGCTTAGTAAGTATTCTACATGTTTTCTAAAAAAATGCCCTTCCTGCTTTGACTCTTAAATCATGTGGGTTGCTCGAATACTCTAATACAGAGGTTCCCAAACTGTGGGTCGCGACCCCCAGGGGGGTCGTGGGCTGTTCAGTGGTGGGTCGCGAAAGACAAATCTTAATTCATAATTTTGTTACTATTTTGCCCCACAAATCTATTCCATATTTTGATTTAGGATCTAACTAATGATTGGATGATTAAAGAGTAACAAATCTGGTGAGGTTAACCGCCTTTTTTTTTGTTATACGATATTTGGGCAAGTAGAAATAAGTCCTATTCAATCCAAATGTAAGCCCCGAACCCAATCCAAAACCAATCCTAAGCCAATTCGAATCCGATCTAAATCAAATCCAAATCTATTTTAAATCCAATCCAAATCTAATTCAAATCCAATCCTAATCAAATCGAAATCCAATTCAAAATCAATCTGAATAAATTTCAAATCCAATCCAAATCCAACCCAAATTCAATTCAAATTCCATCCAAATCCAATCCACATCCAATCCAAAAAATTGACGAATTTTTGACAAATACAATGATGGGGTATAAAGCAATTTATTATAATTTGTCCAATCTAACGCGACTCATTTTTATCTAATTTCATAAAATCAATGCATTTGGTCCTGGTGGGTCGCAAGCAATATAGGATTCTGCTAGGTGGGTCGCATATCCAAAAGTTTGGGAACCTCTGCTCTAATATGACGAGTCGACAAAAATTCGCATCCGAAAATGTCCTAAGGTAGAGACGGTTGAACTCAGCTAGCTGCAGTTAGACCTGTGCGCCGCCGCGCCGCGCCGCCGCCGCCGGTGGTTTTACTCACGCCGCCGCCGCCGGCAATTTTGGGTCGGCGCGCCGCCGATCATAATTTTGCCACGCCGATGACTAATCGCAATAAAAAAAAAGAGTCGAATAAATAATAGACACTGAAGATGGCCTTACAGAGACGAAATACGTATTTGTAAGACAATACAACGTGGTGGAATTGATTGGAATAGTACTAAACTCGTTCTTCCTCTTCTTATTGGCATTACATCCCCACACTGGGACAGAGCCGCCTCGCAGCTTAGTGTTCATTAAGCACTTCCACAGTTATTAACTGCGATTGCATTTTTGCATTCGTATATCATGAGGCTAACACGATGATACTTTTATGCCCAGGGAAGTCGAAACGATTCCCGGCACCGGGAATCGAACCCAGCCACCCTCAGCATGGTCTTGCTTTGTAGTCGCGCGTTTTACCGCACGGCGAAGGAGGGCCCCTACTACTAAACTCGTGTTATGATTCTTGTTGTTAGTTAGTTATTAGAATTTTGTTGAGGTGGAACTCGTCAGAATTCAATTTCAAATCTACCTCAAGTGATGGTGCCTCTAAGACAGTGTGGTGACAAACATTGGATAATGAATTGGTTGGTTGATTAGTTGTGAATTTGAATTAGGCTGCATCTAGTAGATTTAATAGAATTAAAGTAGAATAATACAAAAAGTGTTGAAATGATCTTTGGAATTCGTCTAAGCCAAAGCCTCATTCAGTCGGGCACCTAAATCTGTAGGCAGTGTTGTCCTACACTCTGTGCAAAAAGATCTGTTTTTTTATTTTACTCCATCCAAACGATTTTACAATCTTAACTAAGTAAGTGAAGGCTATTTGAATTTTCTAAATGTCCATCGTTTAGATGGAGTAAAATCAAAGAGCAGAATTTCTTGCACAGAGTGTAAGAGAACACTGCCTGTACTGCCGCTAAACGCAAGTCGAGCACATCTGTATATGGAAGCCCATATACAGATGTGCTCGACTTGCGGTTAGCGACAGTGTAAGGCTTGAATACATCCCCAAAGCGCCAAAACTACTTGGTATATTTCCTCCAGATATTCCTCCGAAAAGTTTCAATAAAAAACCTTGGAAAATTACTTTATGTATTCTTCCGGAAATGTCTTACAAAATTTCTCCGAAAATTCCTTATGGAATGCATACAAAAAAATTGTTTCAGTAATTTCTACGAAATGTTGTTAAGAATCGTTAAGGAATTCCTTCGGAAGTTTCTTTAGCGATTCCTCCGGATATTTCTTAATAAATTTCTCAAGAAATTCCATTTGGAGTTTCTTCAAAAACTATTTAGCAACTCTTCAATTTTTTGAAGGAATACCTCCTCACGAATTTCTTCGGCAATTATTCTATGAATTCTTCAAATAAATTCTTCCAGAGATTGCATAAGGGATTTCTTCCAAATTTTCCTAAGAAATTTCTTCAGAGCTTCTTCCAGCAACTCCTTTAAAACAATCTTCGAGAATTCTTTTAGAACTTCCTGCAGGAACTCCATCAAAAATGCCTTCATGGGTTCTTTACGAAATTCTTTCAGTAATACCTACGGATTTTTTTCAGTGTTAGTTGTTTAATTTATTTGTTTTATTTTTTCAAAAATTCAATTAGCAACTCCACCGAAAACTATTTCATTATCTAACTAATTTTCAATGAATTTCCTGGAAGAAATCTAAGAAGGAATCCGGGAGGCTTTTCGAAGAAACTTTTAGAGAAATCCCTGGTGAAATATCCAAAGGAGTTCTTGGTGGAGTTTTTTTTAGATTATTCAAAGAAATTTTTTGGAAGAGCTCTTAAATAAATTTTTGGAGAAGTTTTTGAAGATATTCCTGGAGGGTTTTGTGCAGGAATTTCTAAATATATTTCCAAAGGCATTTTTAAAAGAGAGCCTGAATGGATTTTCGAAAATAATTCCCGTTTGAACTACTTTAAGAGATTTCGAAAG
Organism: Armigeres subalbatus; assembly: GCF_024139115.2. Lineage (NCBI taxonomy): Eukaryota > Metazoa > Arthropoda > Insecta > Diptera > Culicidae > Armigeres > Armigeres subalbatus. Next base: position 210,317,107 of record NC_085141.1, on the reverse strand, counting down.
TATTTCTAAACAACTTCCCACAAACCCCCTTCCCCCCCTAGAAGACTTTTTCAAAACCCCTCCCCCATCCCCTTGAAGTCTACGTAGACTTTTTCAAATTTAACATAATTTAACATTAATGTCATAAGTGATTGGAAAAAAATTGGAAATCAACCGCATTTTCAGTAATTCAGATATACAAATCCATTTTCAAATCCATTGTGAACACTACAGTAATCCTGAACTGAATAAAATCCAACTCAATATCAACGAAATCAAATTCAATCCTCTGTCCATAGCTCCTGAAGCCAAATCTCGAAGCCAATTAATTTAATTTCTGTTGGATTTGATTCCTCCTAGAGGTGTGCGCTACCGCCACCGGCACTTGCATAGGCGCGCCACTGCTTAAAATCTGTCACGCATCTGAATTGAAATTCCGAGAACGTCAAGTCTACATTCCAAAAAGTTTGTCGTAGAAATTCCGTAGAATATCCCGATTGATAACCTTCAAAGTTTCCAGGTAATACTCCAAAGAACTCTCCGTGATAATTCCGATATTTTTCTTGAAAATTCCATTCCGTTGAAATCTCTAGAATTTTTTTTTAATTCCAAAAGTTGTTCCGTTAAAATGTCGAGTAATTTTCCGTGAAAATTTTAAATTATTTCCCGTTGAAACCATGCTAAAGGTTTCCTACGATATTTTGACATTTCTCTTGCAAAATAGGAACGATTTCCTGAAGAAATTTAAAAAAAATCCTATGGACATTTCAAAGAGTTTTTCAGATAATTTTCGGTGGAAAATTATGGAGGATTTCAGTTCAGAATTTGAGGTGAATTTATCGTAAAAAAAATTGAATAAATTTTCATGAAAATTACTAATGCTTTCTTACAAGAATTGCAATATTTTTTTTGTGAAAATTTAAAGAGTTTTTGGTGGTAAATTCAAATAATTTCTCGAGAAAGTTTTCAAAAATTTATTTTTCCATCGATAATTCCAAAGAATTTTCATTAGAACTGCCGAAGAAATTGCCGTTAAATTTCGAAGAATTTCGCTTATATGTATGTCCAAAGAATTCCTCGTGAAAATTCTAAGAATTTCTGAAATTAAGAAAACTTTCCCGGGGACTTCCCAGAAAATCTTCAGTGGAAATTTTGAAGAATTTCTCACGGAAATTTCGGAGAATTCCCCTTACAAGTTCCAAAGAATGTCTTCTGGAAATTCCAAAGACTTCTTCTTGGATATTCCAAAATGCTTCCTTTGTAAATTCTAAATAATTTTTCGTCGAAGTGCGATATATTCCCCGTGGAAATTCTAAAGAATCACTTGTAGTTTCCTGCCGAAAATCAAAAGATATTTTAGTAGAATCTACAACGTAATCAATGTAATCCAAGTGGAAATTTTGAAATTCTTTCGAAATTTTTTATGGAATACCTTGGAGAATTTTCGTGCTCAGCACAGAAGAATTTGCTGTTAAAATCATAATATTTTTAAGCCGTAGTTCAGACGATTACTTCAGTGAAATCCATAAGAGATTCGAGAGATTATTTTGGTAAATTCTTGCAAAAAAAATACAGAAAAATCGAAAAAAAAATCAAACAAGTGAACTTCGCACAAAGCCGCTGTATTAAATGTATTCCGAAAAAAAAGTCTCGTAGACTTTTCGTATACCCCCGCCCCCTTCGTAGACTGACGTAGACTTTTTCGAACCCCCTCCCCCTCAAGAGTCTACGTGGTTTATGGACAATAGAATTTCAGAGGAAATGCCTACTGGTATTTCTGAAGTTATTCCCAGATTTCTCCAGGATTTTTTTTGTAATTCTCCAAAAAATCCTCTGGATATTCGTCCAGGAATTCCCTCGGAAATTACCTCAAGAAGTTCTACAAAAATTCCTCCGGAAACGAATTCCAGAAAGTCTTTCGAAAATTCTCTCAGTTATATTCGGGAATTTCTCTCAGGAATTAGTTCGAAGAAAGTTCCTTCATAAATTTGTTTAAGAAAACCTTGGGAAAATGGTAAATGGGGCAGATGAATGAATGAACCACGAGTTTAACCAAGTATACAAAAATGCAGACATAGGCAGGTTGATAAAATAAGGCAGATTACAGTGGGTTGGACATGTAGTGCGTATGCAGGAAGAGAGACCAGCAAAAGAACTTGCAGAGAACCTGGAACAGGACGTTGACTCTGGGGTGTGCAATCGAGGAAGATGCGGAAGCAGCCGCTGATGCATTTTGGAAATACTGTTAGGAATTCCTTCGAAATGTCTGTGGGGATTTGCTCAAAATTTTCTTAAAAGATTCCTACTACACTTTCCAACACTACTTCAGAAATTTTCTCGGAAAGTCCTTTAGAAAATTCTCTTAGGAACTCCATCAGAAAATAGTTTATTCTTTGATAAATTTCCGAATGAATTCCTGCATGAATATTTTATGTTTTACTAAAGGCATTTCCCAAAGATGATGATGATGATGATGGTCCCGCCACATACCCCTACAAGGGTTTGAGCTAGACGAGTTATCTTTAAGATAATTAATTGATATGCATTTAATCGGATTTCCAACAAGAAAAACGATCCGATTTCTTATGACAGATATAAATTTGAATATTTTACATCACTATACACCCGATTCTTTTTTACACGGGTGAGTTTTTGTTGATTACGACCTTTAACGCTGATGAAACTATGATTTAACCCCATGAAAAAATTCACAAAAAATCAAAGAAAATTCAGGTGGTATTTAAAAAGATGTAAAAAATCAGGTTAACCGGGAAATTAAAGAATACCAACCGTGTAAAAAAAATATTGGGTGTACAGCAAAAAATATAAATTTAAAAAACTGATCTTTCCAAAACCGCAATCTTGCTAAAACATCAGTAGTGATACATACAGCTCTATGAAAATGCAAAACTTGTGATACCTCTCGCACAGATTTCAAAAGTTTCACCAGGAATCGCGTATCAAGTCAATTTTCGTTCAACAACTTATATGTATCTATAGTATTCATGATTCTCGACAATACAGGCACCAACACTTGTGATACCGCTCCGTCGATATCAAAAGTTTCAGTTTAACCGCGAAACAATCTACTGGATAGCTATATCGAACATTCAAAACTCTTTCAGCAGTAACGAGAGCCTGAATGGATTATTCTTTCTAAAATAGACAAATTCTGCAGACATTGTCATAGGATTTTACGAAGGAATTCCTAATGAAATTTACTGAGAAATGCCTGTAGGAATTAAAAAAAAACATAGTTTCCTCCAGAAATTCTTTCTGAAACTCCACCAAGAGCTTTTTTGGCACATTTAGGCAAATTTCAGGAAAATATTAGATTTTTTCTGAAACTTAGTTATTTTGAGATCAAAACGACTGAAGTGTATCTAAATCCTAAATTGGAAATAACTTTTGAAAAAAGTTATTACCAATTTGTTCTATGACACCGAAATCTAATTCTTAACACTTAGGGGTCACGAAAAAGTGAAGCAGGATTTATTGTTAAAATTTGATTAATCAAAATCAAAGAGTAACAAAATAGTGGTAATTCAAATAACATTTTGAAATCAGGTATTGATTAGTATCGCCGGCAATTGACTATTTCGAGTGTGCATACACAGAATATTGCAATTTTAATCCACTGAAGTCGGTTTTTATACGGGCGATTCCTACCGTGTGAATCAAACCGCATTAATCCAAAAATCCGCGGTAAAAATGATTTTTTCAACCATATATGTTTTCATCCACGCCGATTCACGCCGCCGCCGCCGCCGCCGATAAAAGTCAACGGCGCGCCGCCGTGACGCCGCCGCCGCCGGGGCAAAAGTGACCACCACGTAGCCGCCGCCGATGATATGACCGGCGCACAGGTCTAGCTTCAGTATGATCTGATTTGAAGCTGCACATCTTCAACCTATAGCGTTAAGGCGAGATTGTTATTGCCGAGCCGAATATGTATAGCCCGAATTTATCAAAGGAATAATATTGGTCGTGTCGAAATCTTCTCAATTCCCCCTCTTTGAAAACATATGAGATAAGATCTTCGAAGTGTTGGGCTGCCCTTAAGATAATTTACACAGTACGCTAAACATACATAGTATTGCACAGATCATAAAAAATCTACTTCTCCGCTTATTTTCAATCGCAACAAGAAATGAGCGCCAGATAGTCGCCTAAGAAAAACATACTTCCAGAAAAAAGCTACTTTGATATTTTTGTAATTTCGATCGCCACGTGGTGGATTGTGGCAATGAATGCTTTGATAGCACATTCTATTTGTACTGCGAATACGTTTTTCACATCAATCAGCCATGGAAAATGATCACGAAACTTGCCATTTTGTTGAAAGGTGCAATATTTATTTTTTGCAAAAACACTGTGCGTCAATATTGGCGAAACGGAAAATTCCATCCAACTACCTACTAGTAACTGTTGTTCTTTTGTGTTTCCTGGATTTCAGTAGATACCTAACTATAATTTTTAATGAATTTTACAGTTCATCGAAATTCAGCAAAAAGTAATGGATTTCAGAAAAAAATATTGCGTTTGTCAAACATTTCAGCTACTAACTGCGAGATTCCAAGTTATATATTATTTCATTCGTTTCGGTAAGTCAAGAAACTCAACTGTTTTCTTAATATTTATGAAGGGATTCAAGCCAATGAGCATAGATCTATTCTCATTGGATTTGAACCCAACCGCCTTCAACATAGTCTGCGTTTTAGCCACGCATCTTTTCACTGAGCAGCGCCAGCAGAGGACACCAAAATTGACCCAAATATAGAATTGACTCATAAATCGTAGATTCCGCTTCTCAATCTAACGAATTTAGATTGATTACAATATCAAGTAGCTTTCATTCTTTTCCAGAAAGTCAGACAACTTATTCCAATACGTCGATCCACGCCGCCACTTTATGGAAGAACATGACGTGAGTGAGAACCTCTAATCAGTGTGCTGCTGTTCATGTAACAGAATCTAACTCAGCTGACCTTGAGTTAAAGCCAAAAGCATCGTAAAAATGCCTCAGAACGCTTAATTACACATCAGCCATGCGTGTTTTGTCATCCAATTATAGCGACAACTTTCTTATTTTTTTATTTATCAAAACGGTAACCAGCAGCGCTACAAGTTCCTAAAATACATAAAAGCAAGCGAAAACCAGAAACGAGTGCTGACGCAACGGCGGAATGGCGGTGAAACGGGAGAGAGAGCCGCTTCTACAAAGAAATACAATCAAATTATTCATCTGCCCCGATCTGTTAATATCATTCATACAGAAAAAAATTGATGAATCTATACAAAGTACTTTCTCATCTTCTTTTGCTTTTTTTTGTTGAACAACCGTCATATTAGCATCACACCGCCTCGCCACACCACACACCAGCACTCAACGTTGGCCGAGATGGATTTGAGGAGATATATAACGCAAGTCTACTGAAAAGTGGCAACGGTGTTTTATGTACGTACAAACATTGCGGTGGGGTGGTTCCAACATTGAACCATTTGGACAGTGTGTCAGTTGGGTTTCCAAAATGGTAATATATTGTATAATCATTAATTATTGTAATATTTTTTTTGATAACTGGAAAGAGTTATGTCTATTTGTCTGTGGTATGACCATTAGAAGAGATTTTGCTTTGCAAAGATTGTTAAATTATTTATTAATACATTTATTAATTCGTTATTACATTAAGGACGGAGTGGGCTGTGTAACACATGAGATGTCTCCATTCTGCTTGATCCATAGCTACATTTCCCTTAACACGCGCTCTTCTAAAAGTCCGCAAATTATCTTCCTGATGGATTCAACTTATACGTTGCACACCTTTATCGTACCCATCTAATTTCTGACTATGGGGAATCATTTTCATCGGGTTTTTGTCTAGCTCCTACCACAGTCATTCGATTTCTGTGCTTTTTTCAAGGATTCTCCAAATGCACGAGCATAGTCCGGGACTACTTCCCAAGCAGCAAACTTGTTATAAAAGAGTTACTGAAACCTATATAAGATCGAATATATTCATATATGAGTTGCTACAACTAAATCGGTCTGAATTGTGCTACTTGGGTTAGGGACGATGTTTACGTAGCAATTTTTAGGTACCCAGCATCAAATGGAGTGTGCACGTTTCCATTTGTTGCTGGGTATCTTGTGTGTACGCGGCGTGCACGCAGCTTGAGAAAAAAAAACGCTTCGTGGGCATCAGCCCTTAGAGTTTAAAGCTACGAAATGGTAAGTTAACATCCTACATAGTTTACACGGCTTCCACGGCTCTGCCAATCAACCGCCAGAATTTGGATTGGATTTATATTGAATTTGGATATGAAATGAATTTATATTGGATTTGGATTTAGATTTGGAATGAATTTGGATTGGATTCGGATTGGATTCGGATTGGATTTGGATTGAATTTGGATTGTTAATGGATTGGATTTAGATTGGATTGGGATTAGATTTGGATTGGATTTGAAATGAATTTGGATTGAATTTGGATCGGATTTGGATTGGATCTGAATTGGATCTGAATTGGATTTGGATTGGATTTGGATAGAATTGGAATTGGATTGGATTTAGATTGGATTTGGATTGGATTTAGATTGGATTTGGATTGGATTTGGAATGGAATTGGATTGGATTTGGATCGGATTTGGATTGGATTTGGATTGGATTTGGATTGGATTTGGATTGGATTTGGATTGGATTTAGATTGGATTTAGATTGGATTTGGATTGGATTTGGATTGGATTTGGATTGGTTTGGTTGGTTTGGATTGGTTTGGATTGGTTTGGATTGGTTTGGATTGGTTTGGATTGGTTTGGATTGGTTTGGATTGGTTTGGATTGGTTTGGTTGGTTTGGATTGGTTTGGATTGGTTTGGATTGGTTTGGATTGGTTTGGATTGGTTTGGATTGGTTTGGATTGGTTTGGATTGGTTTGGATTGGTTTGGATTGGTTTGGATTGGTTTGGATTGGTTTGGATTGGTTTGTGTTGGATTGGGATTAGATTTGGATTGGTTTGGGTTTGGATTGGAATTGGATTGGTTTGGATTGGGTTGGATTGGTTTGGTTTGATTTGGTTTGATTTCGATTGGTTTGGATTGGTTTAGATTGGTTTGGATTAGATTTGGATTGGTTTGGATTGGTTTGGATTGGTTTGGATTGGTTTGGTTGGTTTGGATTGGTTTGGTTTGGTTGGTTTGGATTGGATTGGTTTGGATCGGTTTGGATTGGTTGGTTTGGTTGGTTTGGATTGGTTTGGATTGGTTTGGTTGGTTTGGATTGGTTTGGTTGGTTTGGATTGGTTTGGATTGGTTTGGTTGGTTTGGATTGGTTTGGATTGGTTTGGATTGGTTTGGATTGGTTTGGTTGGTTTGGATTGGTTTGGATTGGTTTGGATTGGTTTGGATTGGTTTGGATTGGTTTGGTTGGTTTGGATTGGTTTGGTTGGTTTGGATTGGTTTGGTTGGTTTGGATTGGTTTGGATTGGTTTGGTTGGTTTGGTTGGTTTGGATTGGTTTGGATTGGTTTGGTTGGTTTGGATTGGTTTGGTTGGTTTGGATTGGTTTGGGTTGGTTTGGATTGGTTTGGTTGGTTTGGATTGGTTTGGTTGGTTTGGATTGGTTTGGATTGATTCGGTTGGGTTGGATTGGTTTCGGTTTGGTTTGGATTGGTTTGGATTGGTTTGGATTGGTTTGGATTGGTTTGGTTGGTTTGGATTGGTTTGGTTGGTTTGGATTGGTTTGGATTGGTTTGGATTGGTTTGGTTGGTTTGGTTGGTTTGGTTGGTTTGGATTGGTTTGGATTGGTTTGGATTGGTTTGGTTGGTTTGGATTGGTTTGGATTGGTTTGGTTGGTTTGGTTGGTTTGGATTGGTTTGGATTGGTTTGGTTGGTTTGGATTGGTTTGGATTGGTTTGGATTGGTTTGGTTGGTTTGGATTGGTTTGGATTGGTTGGATTGAATTCGGTTGGAATTGGTTGGTTTCGATTTGATTTGGATTGGTTTGGATTGGTTTAGATTGGTTGGATTGGTTTGGTTGGTTTGGATTGGTTTGGATTGGTTTGGATTGGTTTGGTTGGTTTGGATTGGTTTGGATTGGTTTGGATTGGTTTGGATTGGTTTGGATTGGTTTGGATTGGTTTGGATTGGTTTGGATTGGTTTGGATTGGTTTGGATTGAATTAGATTTGGATTGGTTGGTTTGGATTAAATTTGGATTGGACTTGGTTTGGATTGGAATTGGATTAGATTTGGATTGGTTTGGATTGGGTTGGATTGGGTTGGATTTGATTTGGATTGGTTTTGAATTGGATTTGGATTGGATTTGGATTGGATTTGGATTGGACCTGGATTGGATTTGGATTGGACCTGGATTGGATTTGGATTAGATTTGGATTGGATTTGGATTAGATTTGGATTTGTATTGGATTTGAATTGGATTTGGATTCGATTTGGATTGGATTTGAAATGAATTTGGATTGAATTTGGATCGGATTTGGATTGGATCTGAATTGGATCTGAATTGGATTTGGATTGGATTTGGATAGAATTGGAATTGGATTGGATTTAGATTGGATTTGGATTGGATTGGATTTGGAATGGAATTGGATCGGATTTGGATTGGATTTGGATTGGATTTGGATTGGATTTGGATTGGATTTGGATTGGATTTAGATTGGTTTGGTTGGTTTAGATTGGTTTGGATTGGTTTGGTTGGTTTGGATTGGTTTGGATTGGTTTGGATTGGTTTGGATTGGTTTGGATTGGTTTGGATTGGTTTGGATTGGTTTGGTTGGTTTGGATTGGTTTGGATTGGTTTGGATTGGTTTGGTTTGGTTTGGTTTGATTTCAGTTGGTTTGGATTGGTTTGGTTGGTTTGGATTGGTTTGGTTGGTTTGGATTGGTTTGGTTGGTTTGGATTGGTTTGGATTGGTTTGGTTGGTTTGGTTGGTTTGGTTGGTTTGGATTGGTTTGGATTGGTTTGGATTGGTTTGGTTGGTTTGGATTGGTTTGGATTGGTTTGGATTGGTTTGGATTGGTTTGGATTGGTTTGGTTGGTTTGGATTGGTTTGGTTTGGTTGGTTTGGATTGGTTGGTTTGGATCGGTTTGGATTGGTTGGTTTGGATTGGTTTGGTTGGTTTGGATTGGTTTGGATTGGTTTGGATTGGTTTGGTTGGTTTGGTTCGATTTGGATTGGTTTGGTTGGTTTGGTTGGTTTGGATTGGTTTGGATTGGTTTGGATTGGTTTGGATTGGTTTGGTTGGTTTGGATTGGTTTGGATTGGTTTGGATTGGTTTGGATTGGTTTGGATTGGTTTGGATTGGTTTGGATTGGTTTGGATTGGTTTGGATTGGGTTTGGTTGGGTTGGTTGGTTTCGGTTTGGTTTGGATTGGTTTGGATTGGTTTGGATTGGTTTGGATTGGTTTGGATTGGTTTGGATTGGTTTGGTTTGGATTGGTTTGGATTGGTTTGGATTGGATTCGATTTGGATTGGTTGGTTTGGATTTGGTTGGTTGGATTGGACTTGGTTGGATTGGACTTGGTTTGGATTGGAATTGGATTAGATTTGGATTGGTTTGGATTGGGTTGGATTGGGTTGGTTTGATTTGGATTGGTTTGGTTGGTTTGGATTGGTTTGGATTGGTTTGGATTGGTTTGGATTGGACCTGGATTGGTTTGGATTAGTTTGGATTGGTTTGGATTCGGTTTGGTTTGTGTTGGTTTGGATTGGTTTGGATTCGATTTGGATTGGTTTGGGTTGGATTTGGTTTGATTTGGATTGGTTTGGATTGGTTGGATAAAATCTGGATTGGTTTGGATTGAGTTTGGTTGGTTTGGATTGGTTTGGATTGGTTTGGATTGGTTTGGTTGGTTTGGTTGGTTTGGTTGGTTTGGATTGGTTTGGATTGGTTTGGATTGGTTTGGATTGGTTTGGTTGGTTTGGATTGGTTTGGTTGGTTTGGATTGGTTTGGATTGGTTTGGATTGGTTTGGATTGGTTTGGTTGGTTTGGTTGGTTTGGATTGGTTTGGTTGGTTTGGATTGGTTTGGTTGGTTTGGATTGGTTTGGATTGGTTTGGATTGGTTTGGTTGGTTTGGATTGGTTTGGTTGGTTTGGATTGGTTTGGTTGGTTGGTTTGGTTGGTTTGGTTGGTTTGGATTGGTTTGGTTGGTTTGGATTGGTTTGGTTGGTTTGGTTGGTTTGGATTGGTTTGGTTGGTTTGGATTGGTTTGGATTGGTTTGGTTGGTTTGGTTGGTTTGGATTGGTTTGGATTGGTTTGGTTGGTTTGGTTGGATTGGTTTGGATTGGTTTGGATTGGTTTGGATTGGTTTGGATTGGTTTGGTTGGTTTGGATTGGTTTGGATTGGTTTGGTTGGTTTGGATTGGTTTGGATTGGTTTGGTTGGTTGGGATTAGATTTGGATTGGTTTGGTTTGGTTGGATTGGTTGGTTGGATTGGTTGGATTGGTTTGGTTTGGATTTGGTTTGATTTCGATTGGTTTGGATTGGTTTAGATTGGTTTGGATTGGTTGGATTGGTTTGGATTGGTTTGGATTGGTTTGGATTGGTTGGATTGGTTTGGATTGGTTTGGTTTGGTTTGGATTGGTTAGTTGGTTTGGATCGGTTTGGATTGGTTGGTTTGGATTGGTTTGGATTGGTTTGGATTGGTTTGGATTGGTTTGGATTGGTTTGGTTGGTTTGGATTGGTTTGGTTGGTTTGGATTGGTTTGGATTGGTTTGGATTGGTTTGGATTGGTTTGGTTGGTTTGGATTGGTTTGGATTGGTTTGGTTGGTTGGTTTGGATTGGTTTGGATTGGTTTGGTTGGTTTGGATTGGTTTGGATTGGTTTGGTTGGTTTGGATTGGTTTGGTTGGTTTGGATTGGTTTGGTTGGTTTGGTTGGTTGGTTGGTTTGGTTGGTTTGGTTGGTTTGGTTGGTTTGGTTGGTTTGGTTGGTTTGGATTGGTTTGGTTGGTTTGGTTGGTTTGGATTGGTTTGGATTGGTTTGGATTGGTTTGGTTGGTTGGTTGGTTGGTTTGGTTTGGATTGGTTTGGATTGGTTTGGTTGGATTGGTTTGGTTGGTTTGGTTGGTTGGTTTGGATTGGTTTGGTTGATTTGGATTGGATTTGGATTGGATTTGGATTGGATTTGGATTGGATTTGGATTGGATTTGGATTGGATTTGGATTGGATTTGGATTGGATTTGGATTGGATTTGGATTGAATTAGATTTGGATTGAATTGGATTTGGATTAAATTTGGATTGGACTTGGATTGGAATTGGATTAGATTTGGATTGGATTTGGATTGGAGTTGGATTGGAGTTGGATTTGATTTGGATTGGATTTGGATTGGATTTGGATTTGTATTGGTTTTGAATTGGATTTGGATTAGATTTGGATTAGATTTGGATTGGTTTTGGGTTAGATTTGGATTGGATTTGGATTGGATTTGGATTGGATTTGGATTGGTTGGTTTGGTTTGGATTTGGTTTGGATTGGTTTGATTGGTTTGGTTGGATTTGGATTGGTTTGGATTGGTTTGGATTGGTTTGGATTGGATTTGATCGGTTTGGATTGAATTAGATTTGGATTAGTTGGTTTGGTTTGATTTGGATTGGATTGGTTTGGTTGGTTTGGATTGGTTTGGATTGGTTTGGATTGGTTTGGATTGGTTTGGATTGGTTTGGATTGGTTGGTTTGGATCGGTTTGGATTGAATTGGTTTGGATTGGTTTGTGTTTGATTTGGATTGGTTTAGATTTGGATTGGTTTGGATTGTGTTTGGATTGGTTTGGATTGGTTGGTTGGAATTGGTTTGGTTTGATTTGGATTGGTTTGGATTGGATTGGTTTGGATTGGTTTGTGTTTGATTTGGATTGGTTTGGATTGGTTTGGATTGGTTTGGATTGGTTTGGTTTGGATTGGTTTGGATTGGTTTGGATTGGTTTGGTTTGGTTTGTATTGGTTTGGTTTGATTTTGATTTGGATTGGTTGGATTGGATTTGGTTTGGATTGGAATTGGGAATGGTTTGGATTAGATTTGGATTGGGTTGGATTGGGTTGGTTTGATTTAGATTGGTTTGGTTGGTTTGGATTGGTTTTGGATTGATTTGGATTGGTTTGGATTGGACCTGCGTTGGATTTGGATTAGATTTGGATTGGTTTGTGTTGGTTTGAATTGGATTTGGATTGGTTTGGTTGGTTTGGTTGGTTTGGATTGGATTGGTTTGGATTGGTTTGGATTGGTTTGGTTGGTTTGGTTGGTTTGGATTGGTTTGGATTGGATTGGTTTAGATTAGTTTGGATTGGTTTGGATTGGTTTGGATTGGTTTGGATTGGGTTTGGATTGGTTTGGATTGGTTTGGATTGGTTTGGATTGGTTTGGTTGGTTTGATTGGTTTGGTTGGTTTGGATTGGTTTTAATTGGTTTGGATTGGTTTGGATTGGTTTGGTTGGTTTGGTTGGTTTGGATTGGTTTGGATTGGTTTGGATTAGATTTGGATTGGTTTGGATTGGATTGGTTTGGATGGGACCTGGATTGGTTTGGATTGGTTTGGTTGGTTTGGATTGGTTCGGATTGGTTTGGATTGGTTTGGATTGGTTTGGATTGGTTTGGTTTGGGTTGGATTTGGGTTGGGTTTGGGTTTGATTTGGATTGGTTTGGATTAGTTAGGATTAGATTTGGATTAGATTTGGATTAGATTTGGATTGGTTGGATTGGTTGCGTTTGGTTTGGTTTGATTTTGGATTGCATTTAGATTGGTTTGGATTGGTTGGATTGGTTTGGATTGTGTTTGGATTGGTTTGGATTGGCTGTGGATTGGTTTGGTTTGGTTTGGATTGGTTTGGATTGGTTTGGGTTGGATTTGGATTGGTTTGGATTGGATTTGGTTTGGTTTGGATTGGTTGGATTGGTTTGGATGGGACCTGGATTGGATTTGGATTGGATTTGGATTGGATTTGGATTGGATTTGGATTTGGGTTGGATTTGAGTTGGATTTGGATTGGATTTGGATTGGATTTGGATTAGATTAGGATTAGATTTGGATTAGATTTGGATTGAATTTGGATTGAATTTGCATTTGAATTTGAATTTGATTTTGGATTGCATTTAGATTGGATTTGGATTGAATTTGGATTGGATTTGGATTGTATTTGGATTGGATTTGGATTGGCTATGGATTGGATTTGGATTGGATTTGGATTGGATTTGGATTGGATTTGGATTGGATTTGGGTTAGATTTGGATTGGTTTGGTTTGGTTTGGTTGGTTGGTTTGGATTGGTTTGGATTGGTTTGGATTGGTTTGGATTGGTTGGATTGGTTTGGTTTGGTTTGGATTGGTTGGATTGGTTTGGATTGGTTGGTTTGGATCGGTTTGGATCGGTTTGGATTGAATTGGTTTGGATTGGTTTGGTTGGTTTGGATTGGACCTGGATTGGTTTGGATTAGATTTGGATTGGTTTGGATTGGATTGGGATTGGTTTTGGATTGGTTTGGATGGGTTTGGATTGGTTTGGATTGGTTTGGATTGGTTTGGATTGGTTTGGATTGGACCTGGATTGGTTTGGATTGGTTTGGATTGGTTTGGATTGGTTGGGATTGGTTTTGGATTGGTTTGGATTGGTTTGGATTGGTTTGGATTGGTTTGGTTTGGTTTGGATTGGTTTGGTTGGTTTGGATTGGTTTGGGATTGTGTTTGGATTGGTTTGGATTGGTTTGGATTGGTTTGGATTGGTTTGGATTGGTTTGGATTGGTTTGGATTGGTTTGGTTTGGTTTGGATTGGTTTGGATTGGTTTGGATTGGTTGGTTTGGATCGGTTTGGATCGGTTTGGATTGAATTGGTTTGGATTGGTTTGGTTGGTTTGGATTGGACCTGGATTGGTTTGGATTAGATTTGGATTGGTTTGGATTGGATTGGGATTGGTTTGGATTGGTTTGGATGGGTTTGGATTGGTTTGGATTGGTTTGGATTGGTTTGGATTGGTTTGGTTGGTTTGGATTGGTTTGGATTGGTTTGGATTGGTTTGGATTGGTTTGGATTGGTTTGGATTGGTTTGGATTGGTTTGGATTGGTTTGGATTGGTTTGGATTGGTTTGGATTGGTTTGGATTGGTTTGGATTGGTTTGTGTTGGTTTGGATTGGTTTGGATTGGGTTTGGTTTGTGTTGGATTGGATTTGGATTGGTTTGGATTGGTTTGGATTAAATTTGGTTGGTTTGGTTGGTTTGGATCGGTTTGGATTGGTTTGGATTGGTTTGGATTGGTTTGGATTGGTTTCGATTTGGGTTGGTTTGGGTTGGTTTGGTTGGTTTGGATTGGTTCGGATTAGATTAGGATTAGATTTGGATTAGATTTGGATTGGTTGGATTGGTTGCGTTTGGTTTGGTTTGATTTTGGATTGGTTTAGATTGGTTTGGATTGGTTTGGATTGGTTTGGATTGTGTTTGGATTGGTTTGGATTGGATGTGGATTGGTTGGATTGGTTTGGTTGATTTGGTTTGGATTTGGATAGGTTTGGATTGGTTTGGGTTGGATTTGGATTGGTTTGGATTGGTTTGGTTTGGTTTGGATTGGTTGGATTGGTTTGGTTTGATTTGGATGGGACCTGGATTGGTTTGGATTGGTTTGGATTGTGTTTGGATTGGTTTGGATTGGTTTGGTTTGGTTTGGATTGGTTTGGATTGGTTGGATTGGTTGGTTTGGATCGGTTTGGATTTAATTGGTTTGGATTGGTTTGGATTGGTTTGGACTGGTTTGGATTGGTTGGGATTGGTTTGGATTGGACCTGGATTGGTTTGGATTGGTTTGGATTGGGTTTGGATTGGTTTGGTTGTGTTGGTTTGGATTGGTTTGGATTGGTTGGTTTGGATTTAATTTGGATTGGTTTGGTTTGGTTGAAATTTGATTGGTTTGGATTAGATTTGGATTGGGTTGGTTTGATTTGGATTGGAATTGGATTGGTTTGGATTGGTTTGGTTGGATTGGGATTGGTTTGGATTGGACCTGGTTGGTTTGGATTAGTTTGGATTGGTTTGGATTGGTTTGGATTGGTTTGGATTGGTTTGGTTGGTTTGGATTGGTTTGGTTGGTTTGGTTGGTTTGGATTGGTTTGGATTGGTTTGGATTGGTTTGGTTGGTTTGGTTGTATTGGTTTGGATTGGTTGGATTGGTTGGTTTGGTTTAATTTGGTTGGTTTGGTTTGGTTGAGTTTGATTGGTTTGGATTAGATTTGGATTGGGTTGGTTTGATTTAGTTGGAATTGGTTGGTTGGTTTGGATTGGTTGGGATTGGTTTGGATTGGACCTGGATTGGTTTGGTTTGGATTTGGATTGGTTTGGTTGGTTTGGATTGGTTTGGATTGGTTTGGATTGGTTTGGATTGGTTTGGATTGGTTTGGTTGGTTTGGATTGGTTTGGATTGGTTTGGATTGGTTTGGATTGGTTTGGATTGGTTTGGATTGGTTTGGTTGTGTTGGTTTGGATTGGTTTGGATTAGATTTGGATTAGATTTGGATTGGTTTTGGGTTGGTTTGGATTGGTTTGGATTGGTTTGGATTGGATTGGTTTGGATTGGGTTGGATTGGGTTGGTTTGGTTTAGTTGGTTTGGATTGGTTTGGTTTGGTTTGGATTGGTTTGGATTGGTTTGATTGGTTTGGATTGGTTTGGATTGGTTTGGATTGGTTGGATTGGTTTTGATCGGTTTGGATTGGATTAGATTTGGATTGGTTGGTTTGGTTTGGATTTGGATTGGATTGGTTTGGTTGGTTTGGATTGGTTTGGATTGGTTTGGATTGGTTTGGTTGGTTTGGATTGGTTTGGATTGGTTGGTTTGGATCGGTTTGGATTGAATTGGTTTGGATTGGTTGTGTTTGATTTGGATTGGTTTGGATTTGGATTGGTTTGGATTGTGTTTGGATTGGATTTGGATTGGTTTGGATTGGAATTGGTTTGGATTTGATTTGGATTGGTTTGGTTTGGATTGGTTTGGTTTGGTTTGGATTGGTTTGGATTGGTTTGGATTGGTTTGGATTGGATTTGGATTGGTTTGGTTTGGATTGGTTTGGATTGGTTTGGATTGGTTTGGATTTGGTTTGTATTGGTTTGGTTTGATTTTGATTTGGATTGGTTTGGATTGGTTTGGTTTGGATTGGAATTGGAATGGATTTGGATTAGATTTGGATTGGGTTGGATTGGGTTGGTTTGGTTTGGATTGGTTTGGTTGGTTTGGATTGGTTTTGGATTGATTTGGATTGGATTTGGATTGGACCTGCGTTGGTTTGGATTAGATTTGGATTGGTTTGGATTGGTTTGTATTGGTTTGGATTGGTTTGGTTGGTTTGGATTGGTTTGGATTGGTTTGGATTGGTTGGTTTGGTTGGTTTGGTTGGTTTGGTTGGTTTGGTTGGTTTGGATTGGATTGGTTGGTTTGGATTAGATTTGGATTGGTTTGGATTGGTTTGGTTGGTTTGGATTGGTTTGGATTGGTTTGTGTTGGTTTGGATTGGTTTGGTTGGTTTGGATTGGTTTGGTTGGTTTGGATTGGTTTGGATTGGTTTGGATTGGTTTGGATTAGTTTGGATTGGTTTGGATTGGATTGGTTTGGATGGGACCTGGATTGGTTTGGATTGGTTTGGTTGGATTCGGATTGGTTTGGATTGGTTTGGATTGGTTTGGATGGGGTTGGGTTGGATTGGATTGGTTTGGATGGTTTGGTTTGGTTTGGTTTGGATTGGTTTGGATTGGTTTGGATTGGTTTGGATTGGTTTGGTTTGGTTTGGATTGGTTTGGATTGGTTTGGATTGGTTTGGTTTGGATTGGGTTGGATTGGTTTGGTTGGTTTGGATTGGTTTGGATTGGTTTGGATTAGATTTGGATTGGTTTGGATTGGTTTGGTTTGATTTTGATTTGGATTGGTTTGGATTGGTTTGGTTTGGATTGGAGTTGGAATGGTTTGGATTAGATTTGGATTGGGTTGGATTGGGTTGGTTTGATTTGGATTGGTTTGGATTGGTTTGGATTGGTTTGGATTGGTTTGGATTGGTTTGGATTGGACCTGCATTGGTTTGGATTAGATTTGGATTGGTTTGGATTGGTTTGTGTTGGTTTGGATTGGTTTGGATTGGTTTGGATTGGATTTGGATTGGTTTGGATTGGATTGGTTTGGATTGGTTTGGATTGGTTTGGATTGGTTTGGATTGGTTTGGATTGGATTGGATTGGTTTGGATTAGATTTGGATTGGTTTGGATTGGTTTGGTTGGTTTGGATTGGTTTGGATTGGTTTGTGTTGGTTTGGATTGGTTTGGATTGGTTTGGATTGGTTTGGATTGGTTTGGATTGGTTTGGATTGGTTTGGATTGGTTTGGATTAGATTTGGATTGGTTTGGATTGGATTGGTTTGGATGGGACCTGGATTGGTTTGGATTGGTTTGGATTGGTTCGGTTGGTTTGGATTGGTTTGGATTGGTTTGGATGGAATTGGGTTGGTTGGATTGGTTTGGAATGGTTTGGTTTGGTTTGGTTTGGATTGGTTTGGATTGGTTTGGATTGGTTTGGTTGGTTTGGATTGGTTTGGTTTGGTTTGGATTGGTTTGGATTGGTTTGGTTGGTTTGGTTTGGATTGGGTTGGATTGGTTTGGATTGGTTTGGATTGGTTTGGATTGGTTTGGATTAGATTTGGTTGGTTTGGATTGGTTTGGATTGGTTTGGTTGGTTTGGATTGGTTTGGATTGGTTTGGATTGGATTTGGATTGGTTTGGATTGGTTTGGATTGGTTTGGATTGGTTTGGATTGGTTTGGATTGGTTTGGATTGGTTTGGATTGGTTTTGATTGGTTTGGATTGGTTTGGTTTGGATTGGTTTGGATTGGTTTGGTTGGTTTGGATTGGTTTGGATTGGTTTGGATTGGTTTGGTTGGTTTGGATTGGGATGTGACTTGGTTTGATTTGGATTGGTTCGGTTTGGTTTGGATTGGATTCGGATTGGTTTGGATTGGTTTGGATTGGTTTGGATTGGTTTGGATTGCGTTTGGATTGCATTTGGATTGGATCTGGATTGGTTTGGATTGGTTTGGGTTGGTTTGGATTGGTTTGGATTGGTTTGCGTTGGTTTGGATTGGTTTGGTTTGGTTTGGATTGGGTTTGGATTGGTTTGGATTGGTTTGGATTGGTTTGGATTGGTTTGTTGGTTTGGATTGGTTTGGATTGGTTTGGATTGGTTTGGTTGGTTTGGTTGGTTTGGATTGGTTTGGTTGGTTTGGATTGGTTTGGATTGGTTTGCGTTGGATTAGGATTGGTTTGGTTGGTTTGGTTGGTTTGGATTAGATCTGGATTGGTTTGGATTGGTTTGGATTGGTTGGATTGGTTTGTGTTTGATTTGAATTGGTTTGCGTTGGTTTGGATTGGTTTGGATTGGTTTGGTTTGGATTGGTTTGGATTGGTTTGGATTGGTTTGGATTGGTTTGGATTGGTTTGGATTGGTTTGGATTGGTTTGGATTGGTTTGGATTGGTTTGGATTGGTTTGGATTGGTTTGGATTGGTTGGATTGGTTTGGATTGGTTTGGATTGGTTTGGTTGGTTTGGTTGGTTTGGATTGGTTTGGATTGGTTTGGTTGGTTTGGATTGGTTTGGTTGGTTTGGATTGGTTTGGATTGGTTTGCGTTGGTTTGGATTGGTTTGGTTGGTTTGGATTGGTTTGGATTGGATCTGGATTGGTTTGGATTGGTTTGGTTTGGATTGGATTTGGTTTGGTTTGGATTGGTTTGCATTGGATTTGGATTGGTTTGGTTTGGATTGGTTTGGATTGGATTTGGATTGGATTTTGATTGGATTTGGATTGAATTTGGATTGGATTTGGATTGTATTTGGATTGGATTTGAATTTAATTTGAATTGGATTTGGATTGGATTTGAATTGAAAGTTTCCTAATCATGGTTTTATTGTGGGTACTGGCTAGTTAGATGTTCGTTAATTAAGTAGTCGAAATTTGAAGCCAATTACTTTTTGCTGTAATGGTTTTTGGGAAAATTATTAGGCATTCTGCAACATTGCTTCAAGTTTGATTTATTTCATCAGTATTTGAGATTAACGATTTCTTCTAATCGCTCTCGAGCCCTTTGGTACGACGATAGCAATTCTTCGATAGTCACTACATTGGATCTAAACTTTCCATGCCTTTTTGTCCCAGTTCCAGTCAGTTGAATTATGTGTGGTCTACGTTGTTGAATTATTTGACATTTGATATTTAGTTCTCCAGCGACTTCGGTACGGCTTCCGTAGCGATTGAGTAGAGCTGAATCGTTCTGAATAAGGGATATGATAGATGAAGTTCATAACAAATTTAGAACAACGAAAACATTTATACCTGCCCGAAGAATTCCTTCAGATTTAGCTTTCTTCGTCCTCCAACCAAGAATGCTTCCAGCTTATCGTAAAAACTTTTATTGTTCTCTATTTTAATGCACTTCAAGGATGATTCTAATATTTGGGGTTGAAGTTGTATAGAGAGATATGCATTTCTGAAAGAAAATGTATTTGGTAAGCCAGCTTGGATATTACAGAAAAACTTACCCCAACAAACGTTCCCGTTTCCACGTGTCTATGGAAATAACTTCGAAGTATATTTTGACACTATCTGTAAATCCAATCTTTGTTTAGTTCATGCAAAGCAATGCACTGCTCTCCAATTACCTCCAATATCAAAATATTCCGGAACTTTTAACAGTAATTGGTGGCAGTGGGAATATTGCCACTTTCCATCGGTTCTCTTACTGCTGTGGGTACACCCGTCGATGAATCCTTCGATGATTTTTACTTCAATGGGCAATTCAAATGTGAACCGTACGTGCGTATTATCGTATGCGAAGTCCTCACCAGATACAATTTCGAGCAGCAATAGAAAATGCAGCTGATGGTTTTCAGGAAAGGAGAAGTTAGCTTTCGACAATTCCTCACGCAGGGTTAATCTTGTTAACTGGAAGAAAGGGAATGCTTTGCTGTCAGTAATACGAGTAGTAATTCATTTGTGTTTATTAAAGCCACAACTCACCTTAACCAATAGAGCGTCTTGAATTTGAACAGTTTCCCTGGATGCTGAACGTTTCAACTTGTTGCAGAGATTTTGAATCCCGAAATGATACATCTGTCGACTGTCACCTTGAATTTCTTTGTAATACGGATTGATGGCCATGCAGTTGAAGTCAGGATACACGAGCAGCATGTTTTCCTTGGAGTTCCATTTAATGGTGAACAGAACAACCTCGCTGTCGAGGTCAGCCATGATGAACATGGTTTCGTATTCATCCTCCTGATCAGCACCTGGACGTATTCCTCGCGCTGCCATGCAAAGTTCCTCATCGGGAGCGTAGTTGTCGGTTGTGGTGTAGGTGAAGATTTTCCCTCGATTTTCTCGGTCTGCTAAACCGGTCGACTTAATCGTATTGTGATAGCTCTTCTGAAGATCATTGCTGCAGTTTTCTCGGACGCTATAGTATTCGACTTCATTTTGACTGAATACCTTCTCTTGCCATCCGATTTGCATCTCTTCCTCTGCATTGTTGGACGGCTCTTCGAAAAGGTTGGCCTCACAGGATTGATCGAACTGAGGAATTTCAATCAACGAATAGATTTTCTTCAATGAGATTCTAGAAAAAAAAGAAGGTGTAGGAATTAAGACGGGTATAGTAAAATATATAAATCGAATAATGGGGCATATGCAATAGCCAGGGGTTTCGAGATAGCCTTGCGAGCTAAAGGAGTTCCGATTTTGTCACATTCCCCATTTTATCACCCCAAAATTCACCAAGGGGGTGATCAAATCGGGATATTACTGTACATTGATACAATGGATGGGATTCTAAATAAGCCACGCATCGACTACCAGATGCTTGAACTGTTCGTTGACCGGCTCATTTGTGGGTCTACAAACTTCTTACACGACATGCCTGCCGACTCTCCTTTGTGATCAGGAGCTTTTTAAAGTAGCAAACCTAACACTTGCACTAGTTTTTGAAGGAACTCCGTTAGATCCTAGATGAAATCCTGTTCCTTAGAAGCTTAAAACTCTTCCTATCCTCGACGTGTGATCTGGTCTAGGTGGATCTATCCATAAATTGATCCACCTAAAGCTTTCCAACAAAGACTGAAGCTCGTAGGTTGATTCCTTAGTTAACGCCGGTAGTTTGGACAAAGTTTGGGCTTGCCGACGCCTAAGCAGCTTGCTGTCATTGTATCGTTTGCACAAAGTGTCCCACGCCACCTGGTAGTTTGCCTTAGTAATGGACAGCTGATGGACTGATGAAGGAATGTCTTGACGTCCGGGAGATAGGGGATCAACGAGAAGTACAAATACTGGAATCTCAATCACTCGTCGATATTGGCAATGAAGGTTTGATACTGGACTTGTGCAAGGCGAACATGTTCCAACGTAGTCATAATGTGGCGCCTTCCCCATCAATGAGGTCTTGACGAAAAATACCGCTGCACACACTTTGCCCTGATTTCACTACATTCCTCTTCCTCTTCATTGTGACTCACTAAACGTTTCCCACTCCTCTAACTTATCAACCCTAATTGACATAAAAATTGCTGTGGTTTGATCATGCATGGACTGGGAAAAGTTGCGAATCTCCACAAACATGCACATGTGTACGAGTTGAGTCGCGTCTACACCTATCGTAGGGTTTGTCGTGGTCACACACATCACACAGATGATCGAAACGGACGAACGTCAAACTGAATTACTGAACGTCACACGTGCAGCGATATAGAAACAAAAATAGTGGATGTGAAGATTTTCTGCAAAACCTAGCAAAGGCTGGACATATCTCGAGTAGTACACAAGTGGCAGCAACTTATATGTGACTGAATTCGGTCGCATTAAAGTTGCTGCAACCAAACTTGTGCTACTTGATGGCGCAATTTTATTTTCCGCTACTACGAGATAATGAGAGATTGGGGAATGGGAGGAAAATTGAAATGGGTACTAGATCGAAAAAAGCCCGTGGCTATGAAAAACGACAGTAAAACAGATGTCACCTCTTGTTTTATATGTGTTTTTTATGGTCTGAAACAAATTTGAATATATCGACATAGGGAGAAAAAAATCTTGAACAAAATATGTCCAGAACACATCGAGATAGAGATACCCAACAAACAATTTGAAGACTTATTCCATTGAAAATATGCTTCTTCAACTGAAAAACTAGCCGAATAAGGCTTAAATTGTTTGATAGGGAGGTTATCGAGATGTAGCAAGCCCAAATGTATATACATATGTAGATTGAAGGGAACGTGGAAACCATCGATATAGGGAGTGATATCGAGATATAGAACATCGAGATGTAGAGAGTCGACTGTATTTCTAATTGCGCTTGCTTGGATGAAGTGGATCCGGATTTGGCGGTTTAGATGACTTCTGGCATTTAGTCATCTGGTTCGAAGGACCAAAATGAACCTCGGAGTGGTTCTCCCTATTCGGGTGGACTGTATATTTCCTTTCTTGTTTCCGAGTTTACCGATGAGTATCGATTGGTGGTTTCTTCCAATCGATGGGATTGAAAATTTTGATCTATTTGCACAACACCACACAGTACAGTTCCTTTACAACAGTTTAATTACAGTACAGTTTTATACTATGGCTAATGCTACAAAACTTATACCGTTCAGAAGACTTAAAATACGAGTGTGGTCGTAACGCAACCGACAGGTGGTAACACTATACTGCATGACATCCAATAATCCATCGCCAGTGAACTGTACAATGCGCTGCTTGCAATTGTTCCCACTCCAAAATCCTCACAAAATGTACCGTACATTCAAATTACTTCAAAAAAGCTTCCACCAAATAATGTCCTGTCTTCTGTTTATCACAGTTATAATCTACAATTATGTCTAGCTTCTAAAGGAAGTTTTTTTAGGGAATGAACAAATGAACAGATGTCATATTTTAACAATTGCCATTTACGTAAAAATCTACCAAGAGGGAACACCTGTAGAGAAAAAAACAACATCGGATGTTGGCTTGTTGGACAAGTTGAGTCGTATTTTTCAATGTAGATAAATATAAATGAAAAAGTGATTACCTACTTCGAGATCTACGTAATATACACAAGACATGTTAAACTCGTTTTTCGGTACGACGAACGTAATTCGTAGTTCGTTTGAAATAGAAATCGTTTTAGCGCTTTTGAAAATCTGTTCGGAAGGTTGAAAAACTCTAATTTGGAGAATTAAACTTAAAAGTGACAGCTCGAAAATTGAAAAAAAAACTCGCGCGTGGTAGGATTAGCTGATGCTACCTAGCAAGTCCAATAAGACATCGATCAAAAATTTTACGATATCTGTCAAAATCCAAAGCAAATCGATCACGTTTTAATGGATGGTAAATTCTTGTCCAATATCACGAACGTCCGCACCTACTGCAGTGTGAATATTGAATCCGTTGTTGTATGCCAGTATGCCTGCACTCAAAATTCTTGACGGTGACGGTGCACAATGGCGGAAACCCGAACAGAAACCCGTTTCGTGAATCTCACAACAAAATTTGATGATTGTAGCTTGTAAATTTAATTTTTGGCGGCTTGTTGAAGTTAATGCTGTAAAGCATCTCCCGAACAAATTTGTATGAAAAAGAAAATTTGACTAAAGTTTTTTTCGGGAACGATTCGGAACGATCTGGTATCATGTTGTAAGTGTTTGGTTTTGTTAATTGTGTGTATCGAAGAGATTTTGTATTTCTATAATCGTAAATGTGTATGACAGGATGTTTTTTGTGTGAGTTTGAAGGTTTTTCCCCAGCAGAGGCCCACTTGGCATACAAGAAGATAGCCACTAGGAGCAACCACCTTAACTGCTACCAACCACACACCAAGCTTCTTCAACCCACCACCAGGAGCCGCAGGATACGGAGTTGGGAGCGGCCATGATGGGTTGCACAATTGGGTGGCACGAAAAAGGGATGGAGACTGTGAAAAGTCGATGACCGGAGATGGGGTCATGAACCTTGGGGCTGATTGGTCTGGGACAAGTCGTTCACTTACCCGGCAGTTGTGAACAAGACTAGATGTGCGAAGCGCTAAGTAGAAGTCTAAATACAAACAGCTTTATGTTACCAGATTGTGAGCAGAAGGAGGAAAACCCCGGACCCCGTTGTTCCACCGTGGTGTCGCTATTCCGACCGCTGTATCTACGATACGGCCCCAGTTCCCGGGGAGTCCTTGTGTCGTCCTAGAACCCCTTCGCCGGGTAGATTCCGGCACCGTTAAACGCCAAAGACCGATCCGTCAACATATCGGTAGTCTAGGACGCGCAGCTGGATCGTCAACTATCCGCCGACGAACCCTTGGTGCCACCCACGACGCGGAACGTGACCAGACGTGGTCGAAGCCATCCGTAGAGACAGAGAGAGCAGGAACGCGGAGAAGGAGAGGAAGTGGTTGTGGAGTGAAGGAAGGGGCCCCGCATTGTAAGGTTAGCTAGTGGATAAGGAAGTGGGAGGAAAGTTAGAAGGAGTGTAGCCAATAAAAGCGTGAAATTAGATGAAAAGTGCTGGTAGGTTTTCCTTTATTCAAGTGCGAAAATTCCCTGTCCCGCGGTAAACTTACGAGAGTGTGCCGACCCTGGGCAGTTGATTCGGGGAGTCTCGGAAGTGCTCCCGGTTGGCTAGACCGGCAATTACAATGTATTGAAACCTATTTTTGGTCTACTTTCCGGTGGTTAGTGGGGTGATTTTCTCCTAGATGCTCCCAAGCTGGAAATTGACTGCTTCAATGTAGAATGAGGACGCTGTTAATGCTTCAGACCTTAAGGCTTGCGCCTCCAGAAGTACTCGAATAGCATAGTATATGTTGGATAACAATTATGACCTCAAAATGAATTTAGCGTCCCAAAATTACACTTTGGTGGAAGATGGGGGCCCGCCACTGTGCGGTGCAACAGCTGGAAGTGGTTCTCGCAACGGAAGAGCAGCTAGGCGTAGTTTCTCTTGAAGATGGCTGGAGAGATATTCGATCCGCCATTGATAGCATCGCAGCCCTCCTAAGGTGTGCGGTAAGACGCGTGGCTACAAACCAAGTCCATGCTGAGGGTGGCTGGGTTCGATTCCCGGTGCCGGTCTAGGCAATTTTCGGATTGGAAATTGTCTCGACTTCCTTGGACATAAAAGTATCATCGTGTTAGCCTCATGATATACGAATGCAAAAATGGTAACTTGGCTTAGAAACCTCGTAGTTAATAACTGTGAAAGTGGTAAATGAACTGAACACTAAGCTGCGAGGCGGCTCTGTCCCAGTGTGGGGATGTAATGCCAATAAGAAGAAGAAGAAGAAGAAGCACCGCAACCGCTGCACTGGACACGGTGACCCCGGATCCGATAAACGACTGGTATGACGGACCAACTGTACCGCGCTAATAACACTCAAAAGTTCACAGTGAGAAGTGACAAATAAGCAGTGAGAAGTGAGACGTCTCCCTTCTCACATCTCATTTCTTACTGCTCAAATGACCAATTCGGCCAAAAAACCTGTTCGGCCGAAAAACCTGTTCGGCCAAAAGGCCTGCTCGGCTAAATGACATGTTCGGTCATTCAGCCAAATGATCTGTTCAGCCATATAACCTGTTCGGCCAAATGTCCTATTCGTCCAAATGTCCTATTTGGCTAAATGTCCTATTTATCCAAATGATCTATTCGGCTAAATGTCCTATTCGGCCGAATGACCTTTTTGACCAAATGGCCTTATCGGTCATATGACCTATTCGACCAAATGACCTGTTCGACTGGATTACCCATTCGGCCAAATGGCTTCCGACCAGATGGGTTTCGATTTAATGGTTTGTTCGACCTGGTGGCATTCGGCCGAATGGGTTTCGACTAAACGACCCTTCCACCCTCCGAAGGCATTCCAGAAGGAATTTCTGAAGGAACCCTTAAAGATATTCCTGGAGAATCTTAAGGAGCAACTCCTGGAATAACTTCCGGAGGAATTCCTGGTGGAACTTCTGAAAGAATTCCTAGAGGAGCTTCTGAAGAAATTCCTAGAAGAGTTTTCGAAGAAATCTCTGATGGAACTTCCGAAGAAATTCCTGGAGGAGCTCTCGAAGAATCTATTGAATTTCTGGTGGAACTTCCGAAGGAATTCCTGGGGAAACTTGCGGAGGAATTTCTGGAGAAACTTCTGGAAGAATTCCTGGAGGAAATTCCGGAGGAATTGTCGGAGGAACTTCCGGAGGAATTACTGGAGGAACTTCCGGAGGAATTTATGTAGGGACTTCCGAATAAATTCCTGGAAGAACTTCCGAAAGAATTCCTGCAAGAACTTCCGAAAGAATTCCAGGAGGAACATCCAGAGGAATTCCTGGAGAACTTCCAAAGAGATTCATGGGGGGGGGTTCGAGGAGGAATTCTTGAAGAAGTGTCTGAAGAAATTTCTGAAGGAACGTGCGTAGGAATTCCTGGAGAAACTTCCAGAAGAACTCCTGGAGGTTCTTACAGAGGCACTATCGTAGGATTTTATAAAAGAATTCCTTGAGAAAATTCCGGAGGAATTCCTGGAGGAGAAATCTTGGAAGAACCCTCTGAAGAATTCTCGAAAAAAACTTGCGGAGAAATTCGTGAAGGAATTTGCATAGAAATTAGTAAAATAAATTACGGGAGGAAATTACGGAGGATTTCCTGGAGAAACCTTCGAAGGATGAACTTCTGGAGGAGTTCATTTATTCATTTATTCCTGGAGGAACCTCCGTCCATTTAGGGCAGCACATTTTGGTGATCCTGCCAGTCTATTTTTTGTATCCTGTCGCTGATTTCATGTGGTGAGTTAAATTCAAGTTGTTAAATTGTGACGAGTGATATATTTAAGTTTGCAAAATCACAAGACGCGTCTCGAAGACCACCGGAAAATGGTTTGCGGTTTGTGGTTTGCTAAATTACAAGACGCGTCTCGAAGACTACCGGAAAATGGTTTGTGGTTTGCTAAATCACAAGACGCGTCTCGAAGACCGTCGGAAAATGGATTGTGGTTTGCTAAATCGCAAGACGCGTCTCGAAGACCGTCGGAAAATGGATTGTGGTTTGCTAAATCACAAGACGCGTCTCGAAGACCGTCGGAAAATGGATTGTGGTTTGCTAAATCACAAGACGCGTCTCGAAGACCGTCGGAAAATGGATTGTGGTTTGCTAAATCACAAGACGCGTCTCGAAGACCGTCAGAAAATGGTTTGTGGTTTGCTAAATCACAAGACGCGTCTCGAAGACAGTCGGAAAACGGATTGTGGTTTGCTAAATCACAAGACGCGTCTCGAAGACCGTCGGAAAATGGATTGTGGTTTGCTAAATCACAAGACGCGTCCGGCCGTCGGAAAATGGTCTGACTTATAAGCCACAGTGGGAATACCTGTAGGATCAGATATTTTGAAAAAAAATAATAAGGTTGCCGAATTTTACAAAGCTAGTCGGAAGTTCGAATTTCTTATGCGAAAGATTAGTTTGGAGTTATTGGCTTGCAGTACTAGTTGATGCCATGGTGAAAATGGTGTACTATACGCGATACAACTAAAAGTTGGATTAAATGGATTGGAATTTGGATTGGATTTGAATTGGATTGGCTTTGTATTGGATTTGGATTAGAATTGAATCGGATTTAGATTTGGATTGGATTTTGATTGGATTTCAATTGGATTTGGATTGAATTGGATTGGATTTGATTGGATTTGGATTTAGATTGGATTTGGATTGGATTTAGATTGGATTTGGATTGGATTGGATTTGGATTGGATTTGGATTAGATTTGGATTGGATTTGGATTGGATTTGGATTGGATTTGGATTGGATTTGGATTGGATTTGGATTGGATTTGGATTGGATTTGGATTGGATTTGGATTGGATTTGAATTGGATTTGGATTGGATTTGGATTGGATTTGGATGGGATGTGGATTGGTTTTGAATTAGATTTGGATTTGATTTGGTATGAATTTGTTTTGGATTTGGATTGAATTAGGATTGGATTTGGATTGGATATGCATTGGATTGGATTTGGATTGGATTTGGATCGGATTTGGATTGGATTTGGATTGGATTATGATTGGATTTGGATTGGATTTGGATTAGATTTGGATTGGATTTGGATTGGATTTGGATTAGATTTGAATTGGATTTGGATTGAATTTGGATTGGATTTGGATTGGATTTGGATTGGATTTGGATTGGATTTGGAATAGAATTGAATCGGATTTAGATTTTGATTTTGATTGGATTTCAATTGTATTTGGATTGAATTGGATTTGGATTGGATTTGGATTTGATTGGATTTGGATTGGATTTGGATTGGATTTGTACTGGATTTGGATTGGATTGGATTTGGATTGGATTTGGATTGGATTTGGATTGGATTTGGATTGGATTTGAATTGGATTTGGATTGGATTTGGATTGGATGTGGATTGGTTTTGAATTAGATTTGGATTTGATTTGGGTTGGATTTGGATTTGGATTGGATTTGGATTGGATTTGGATTGGATTTGGATTGGATTTGGATTGGATTTGGATTGGATTTGGATTGGATTTGGATTGGATTATGATTGGATTTGGATTGGATTTGGATTGGATTTGGATTGGATTTGGATTGGATTTGGATTGGATTTGGATTGGATTTGGATTGGATTTGGATTGGATTTGGATTGATTTTGGATTGGATTTGGATTGGATTTGATTTGGATTGAATTTGGATAAGCATGGATTTTCTCATCTTTATAAGATTGTTCTTAAACCTTATAAGTAATGAAGTTCAACACCGCTTAGCTTGGGATTGCATTTGGGTGAAATTTGGAATGTTTTTTTGGAAGAAATTGTCATTGTATTTGACAAACAAAAGAAGGCCATTGGCATCGTAAATTTGTTGTTCTCTAATCATCCAACGAAAGTATGGATCACGTTTTATCTTTCGCGACCCACGGTTTGGGAACCCACACTCTGAATCATTGTTCTGGTATTCAAACCATGATGTTGAGTCAAGTTTATTTTGGTGTGTAGTTTTCAATGGAGTTAACCGGTTGCTCAATTGGAACCGATGTTCACCTTCGTCTCATTTAAATAATCCTGGAGAAAAACAAGCATTGCATCCATTGCATCAAGCAAGCAATAGTGGAAGTAAATGGAAGAATAATAGTCTTTTAACCTCATTGCATCCAATGCTAGAAGATTTTTTTTGCGTTTTTAATGAGAGAAGAAGGGAAATGTGACTTTTCCTTTTTCAGTCAGACCTTCGCGGCGTGCACACGCATCCGCGGAGAGTCGCTGTCATAATTTTGTTCCGTCCATTTAGGGCAGCACAATATCCTGAATACTTGAGAAGTGTTCATAATATCATGTTATAAAGCCTAGTACGCTGCTCTTACGGAATGGGTTTACGGAAAATTTGATCAAATTACCACGGTAAATTTGACAGCTGATTCAGTGTGGGATGAATGTCACTTTTCCGTATACGGAATAATGGTACGGAATATTTTTCCGTAAGGAAAAATGACAGCTCCATTTACTTTACCCAGCAGACGCTATTAAGCTACGTTTTGACAGGGCAAGTGAATTGAACAACTCAGTTGAATTCAATTGACTTGGCAAAAGTTGAACATGTTCAAGTGAATTGAGTTAATGTGTTTACACGTTCAGTTCGCGTTCGATTCAAGCGGCTTGCTCAATTCACTTGCCTTGTCTAAACGTAGAATTAGCGTTACCAGAGCGGAATCATTCCGTGAGCATTCCGTATCCTATCTATTTGCACAGTACTTTTCTGCAGCGTACTAGCCTTTCGTAATCATTTTCCAAAGCTCTTATATATCTATAGATGTGCTAAATTTATTCCCAGTATAAAAAGCACTCACCACCAGAATCCACCACATGGCAACCATATTTTTAAAAATATCTTAGGTGACTATCTGGCGCCCATTTTTTGTTGCAACTAAAAATAAGCGGAGGAGTAGATTTTATTATCAGCGGTACAATTTGTGTGTAATTTGATGTGCCGCATGGTGTGGTTCTCTGAAATTTTGATTTGGTCCTCCGGAACCGGATAGTGGCGTACCGGAACCTGTGCCAGAGTGGTCACATGTGACCAAAACGGTCCGATTACACTTTCGTTGGCCATATCTCGTCGCGGCAGTGTAATTTGATGTGTCGCATGGTATGGTTCTCAAAAATTTTGATTTGGTCCTCCGGAACCGGATAGTGGCGTACCGGAACCTGTGCCAGAGTGGTCACATGTGTCCAAAACGGTCCGATTACACTTTCGTTGGCCATATCTCGTCGTGGCAGTGTAATTTGATGTGTCGCATGGTGTGGTTCTCTGAAATTTTGATTTGGTCCTCCGGAACCGGATAGTGGCGTACTGGAACCTGTTCCAGAGTGGTCACATGTGTCCAAATTGGTCCGATAACACTTTAGTTGGCCATATCTCGTCGCGGCAGTGTAATTTGATGTGTCGCATGGTGTGGTTCTCTGAAATTTTGATTTGGTCCTCCGGAACCGGATAGTGGTGTACCGGAACTTGTGCCAGAGTGGTCACATGTGTCCAAAACGGTCCGATTATACTTTCGTTGGCCATATCTCGTCGCGGCAGTGTAATTTGATGTGTCGCGTGGTGTGGTTCTCTGAAATTATGATTTGGTCCTCCGGAACCGGATAGTGGCGTACTGGAACCTGTTCCAGAGTGGTCACATGTGTCCAAATCGGTCCGATAACACTTTAGTTGGCCATATTTCGTCGCGGCAGTGTAATTTGATGTGTCGCATGGTGTGGTTCTCTAAAATTATGATTTCATCCTCCGGAACCGGATAGTGGCGTACTTGAACCTGTTCCAGAGTGGTCACATGTGTCCAAAACGGTCCGATTATACTTTCGTTGGCCGTATCTCGTCGCGGCAGTGTAACTTGATGTGTCGCATGGTGTGGTTCTCAAAAATTTTGATTTGGTCCTCTGGAACCGGATAGTGGCGTACCGGAACCTGTGCCAGAGTGGTCACATGTGACCAAAACGGTCCGATTACACTTTCGTTGGTCATATCTCGTTGCGGCAGTGTAATTTGATGTGTCGCATGGTGTGGTTCTCTGAAATTTTGATTTGGTCCTCCGGAACCGGATAGTGGCGTACTGGTACCTGTTCCAGAGTGGTCACATGTGTCCAAATCGGTCCGATAACACTTTAGTTTGCCATATCTCGTAGCGGCAGTGTAATTTGATGTGTCGCATGGTGTGGTTCTCTGAAATATTGATTTGGTCCTCCGGAACCGGATAGTGGTGTACCGGAACTTGTGCCAGAGTGGTCACATGTGTCCAAAACGGTCCGATTATACTTTCGTTGGCCATATCTCGTCGCGGCAGTGTAATTTGATGTGTCGCATGGTATGGTTCTCTGAAATACTGATTTGGTCCTCCGGAACCGGATAGTGGCGTACTGGAACCTGTTCCAGAGTGGTCACATGTGTCCAAATCGGTCCGATAACACTTTAGTTGGCCATATCTCGTCGCGGCAGTGTAATTTGATGTGTCGCATGGTGTGGTTCTCTGAAATTATGATTTCGTCCTCCGGAACCGGATAGTGGCGTACTTGAACCTGTTCCAGAGTGGACACATGTGTCCAAAACGGTCCAATTACACTTTCGTTGGACATATCTCGTCGTGGCAGTGTAATTTGATGTGTCGCATGGTGTGGTTCTCAAAAATTTTGATTTGGTCCTCTGGAACCGGATAGTGGCGTACCGGAACCTGTGCCAGAGTGGTCACATGTGACCAAAACGGTCCGATTACACTTTCGTTGGTCATATCTCGTTGCGGCAGTGTAATTTGATGTGTCGCATGGTATGGTTCTCTGAAATTTTAATTTGGTGTTTGGTCCCGGAATAGTGGACGTAGTTGTCAATATAAGTCTATTGATTCACAGATATCGATTCCTGGCAATCATATATTAATATAATTGTCGATTTGAGCTATTTTTATTAGAATACTATTGACTACAATTAAAATTTGAGCTTCGATACATGGAAATATGCGAGGTGTCCCCTACATTTCCGGTTATTCCTCCGGACGGGAATCTATGAACTGGAATTTCTTAACGGCATTTGAAAGCGGTGCTATTCCCCTTTGTAAAACTATATAAATTTCGAAAATCGGCCCACGGCGTCATGAGCTATGACCAAAAGTATGGTCAAAGTGTCGTCCCAGTCTTTTAAGGGTTAATTTATTCATTTCGGAATAATTTATTCGGAACCCAGCAACGACAAAAAAATGTAAACTTCTCAATTGTCAAGAACCGTATGCATTGTGGGTTGCATATCCATTTTGTGTACGTTTTGTATTTTAGTATTTATTGAAGATTATTTGAAAATGTCAATCATAATAATTTACACACAGTAAATGTTGTCAATTCACCTGAATTTCCAGTTGTCCACAAGCCCATTAGTGCGGTAAATTCCTGTTTTGAAACACTTTTGACGAGAAAACATATTCTACAATATCAAAATACTATTCTATTAGTCCTAATGTGCTTCCTTTACGGTAACCATGGAAACCATTCGCTTGAAATATTTCATTCATTCATGCGCGAAACAGAAACGAAAGTTCTCAGTGTCGGCCGATTGCTTCACAGAAACGTTCACAGCGTGGCGGCGGGTAGTTTGACAGTTCAGTTCAATCAAACTTTAACAACAAATACCGTTACAACCGATACTCATTGTTTACATATGGCAAAGGTACCGTTTCCACTACTACCGTTGTGGATATTAAATATAAAAGGCTCGAAAAGGGTGTCTTTCTCTGGTTTTCTCGGTCAAACAAAGGCTTCTCTCGTGTGGAGATGATGTTTGTTATGAATGAGATCATAGTGCACGATAAACCGTGAATGGTTACGGATCGTAAGAATGCAAAACATTTAAAATTGTTTAGCTTTTAAGTTACTCATTGTTATGAACTGTTAGATTTGTTCAGTTAACTTTTGCCTTCTTTTGAATTTGGTGTTTTTCATTAGCAACCTTGTTCAATTTTTATTTACATTATTACAAAAATTCGCGCCGCGCAAACATCGGTGTTCAGGTGCGAGAGCAAATTGTTGTTAGATCAATCACACGCCTAGGGAGAATGCGAGAGTGAGGTGTGTCTGTCGGTGTGACAGTTTATGAAGCACTTCCAGGTAACCTACCTCCCTATATACCAAACATTCGAATCGGAATATAGCACCGATAGTCGGTCAGTGATAATGAGTCACTAATCAGTAGAACTTGGATAAGGTTAGTCGAATTTTGTCGCCGCGAGCGAAATCGCTGATTTTAAGCCTTTGGAACTGGGCTTGATTTGAAGCCGTGGCATTATTCTTTTGTGGTAGATGTGATGTATTTGGGAAGTGCCATCTCACAGTGATGAATTAAAGTGAAAGTTTCCTGCATTGTGATCCAGCGAATGGTACTGCCGAACAGCGAAATCATTCATTGCACAAGTTTAAGATTTCATTCGTATCAAAAACTGTAGTCGGAAGCTTATCTTATCGAACGGGAGGAAATTCATTTCGAGTTGTAACATGGCCGCGTATCTGAACAACCAGCAACAAATGCCAGGTCCTACGGATCCGGTTCATGAAATAATTCCACTACAGCGTATGACCACTCGTGAGGAAGCCACGGAGAGGCAAAGAATACGCGACATCTTCGACAAAGTAAGTTCATAACCCTGTAATGATAACCCCGAATGAAGATCCAGTTTTGATATCTGGCATATGAATCCACCATCTAGCTGCATGAACCAAAAAACAGTGTAGGCAATTGCATTGGTCTACTGATGCTCCACTTTTGTCTTGCCAATGAATTTTATCCTACATATTACTAAACCGCTTACACATTTGAATGTGAAGATTATAAATGTGGACCCTTTCCATATCAAATGCCAATAGTAATTTTCTTCGAAGAATTTTCAAGCTATCGCATCAACGTACACATTTGTCAATTGCATTAGTCACTTCATATTACCTCACGGTTATTAATGTAAGCAGTGCCTATTCAGAGCAATGATCTGAACTTGATTTCAAGACCGAAAGACTTTTTTTTCATCAATACTGAAAATTCTAAATTATAATTTTATTTTTGAACAAGTTGTTTAAACAGTTCCTTATTTTAATTACCTTGTTTTTCTCAGACGACAAAGATGTAGCGAAAAGCAATCATTTTACTTCAAAAGCAAACTTTATGTTAGTGGCTCAAATTTAAATATTTTTCATTAGTCTAAATCATCTCAGTTCGACATCCTTTCCAATTGCAGCTAATCAATGGATTAAAAATTGCAACTCGATTCAATTTCACTTTAGTATGGACATTGTTCTGAATAGAAATGGTAATTTTACAATGCTTTGACGTTTGTAAAAACAATATGTGAACCGTTTGTTTGAGAATCTTCATATGTGCCATTTTTTGTGGCTAAAATGAGAAGAATTTTTGTTCGAAAATGCACTGAAAGTTTTCTTTATTCGTGAAACTGTGCTAACTACATATGTACATGGTCTTTGAAGAGTTAAAGAGCACTGCTTACAGTTTCCGATCTGGAAGTGCTCCATGGCGATGAGAGTTCACTTCTCATAAGACGAGTTTGTACCTTCCCATTTAATTCCACCACTTGATTGTACCTTGACAGATACGTAATTCGACCTCAACAGTAAGGTCGTCTTCAGTGTCTCGTACTCTCGTAGTCAAGTACGAGACACTGAAGACGACCTTACTGTTGAGGTCGAATGAGGTCGAATTGAGGTCGGCTTGCTTGTCTTATGACAAGTGAAGACATTGCACTAAAAAGCTCAAAATAATTTTCTTAACGATGAGAGTTGCCTAAAACTTTTGATCTATATCGAAAAAATCTAAAGAATCTACCAATTTGTTCAAAAAACAGTTTCTTTTTTTTGTTGTTTCAATGGAATTGTATAAAATGAATAGAACACATGAACACATGAACACATGATTCAAGTACTATTTCTTTTCTCACATCATACCTTTAATTGTCGATTAAATTTCTCCACTAGTTTTAGAATCGAATGGAGCAAAACTTTCCCTGAACTTTCCCAGAAACATCCTACGGTTGTCCAGCGTTCATTGTCGTCAGACGACAAATCAATTTTTAGTGGTACAAAATGACGAACTGTTTGTATATTTTCATAAAAAGCAACATGGAAAATTGTGAAAAAAGGCAGCATTCCAGCTAAAAAAAATCGAAATATAAAATTTTCGTTTATGGTTCACACTTCTCGTTTTCGCGCCAGATATCTAGTATAGAGTTAAGGATCATACGCTCCTTTTTTGATATTTTATCATCACATTAACTTATTTTTCAGTATGACCGAAGTAAGACCGGCTTGCTTTCCATTCAAGAGCTTAAACGCATGATCAATAGCCGACGATGTCCGGACCTCCCGAAGGGTTTTGTAAAAAATCTTATGAAAAACGCAGACCAAAACAATGATGGCCACCTGGATTTCGATGAGTTCTATCAACTGTCGCGGGAGCACCACTATCTGTTCCGGGATATGTGCGTTCGGTACTGCAAACTGGTGTGTCCGAGTCGCAACCCAGCCACGGTGGACGAAACCGGTAAGTAGTACAAAACCGGATTGTTCTCCGCGCGTGCAGTTGTTGTGCCCCTGACTAAACATTTTGTCGTGTTTCCTTAATATCTGCTCACACTTAAGGCCCAGCATTGGCATATCAACGACAAATATCCACTGTGACAGTCATTTCCTCCGAACGAGGTTGGTAGTTCTAAAAAAACAGAAGTGTCCATCCTAAACACCCACATGACCATTATGCCATTACGCTTGCTTTAATTTGCCAAATCGCTTTTAATTTCAACAAGCTAAGACATGTTACATCAAGAATTTCACATTGTGCTAATCAACCGTCATTATTCTAATCAATGGTGATGGAGACAATCTTATCTCGAATCTCAGTCGCGTGGTCGCCCCTTGTGAGGCAAATTCCGAGTCCGACGACGATGATATTCCAAAATAACGCAAGTTCTATTATTAGCACGTTTTTTGGAAGAAGATGGCGTTTCCGTACAGATACTTGGATGATGATGATTATTGCAACATGTGTCGTAGCCCAGCCAGGTGAATCATTACCAGACTATGTGACATCACTCGTCCCGTAATCTTGAGTATCCTCAGGCTGCACCTGAATCGTGTTATCGCACCTACGACGACCGGCAAGGCACTATAACTTCTTATCTTGGGTGATTTTTCAACATTGTTGGAATGTTTTGAACTGTGTGTTGTTGTCGTTTACCAACATAATAGATTACGGTTAGTACATAAAATGACCCTGCAAGTAATCGTCTAACTGGCCATATGCGAAAAAAGGAGTATAGCGATAATGATCGAATTAAATCTTAGGACAAATTGATTGCTTTTAAATGGTTCTGTATGGTAAAAGACCCAATAGTGGAGGAACTAAGCACGTTCCATCACTTTCTATTCGCTTGCAAAAAAAACTATACATTATTTCGCTTACCTCAATGGTGCATTCGAAAGCACTAAATTTGTATTTTGATTAAAACATATTCCAATAGCAGCAGCTCCTGTCATTATTACCTAAAATGAATCCTCCAATTATTGGTGCAATGTTCCAATAGTTGCCATATTTTCTAATTCGTGTTCTTATAGTTGCAAATCCCATTGTTTTCATACGGGACTTACTACCGCAACTACAGGTGTAAAGCGATATTTTACCGATTATTTAAGAAACCTAATTTATTGCTTTCGTCTCTTTCACGTAATGACAGGTCAACAAATAGATATACAAAGTGAGTTGCTGCGTTTATTGTGTATCTTCGACAAAAACTACACTACCGCAACTATAGGCAGACCCACGACTATCGGATCAATTACCCTATGTTAAAAAAAATAATAAACGCAGTCATGATAGTGCAAACGATGTTTTAATCCTATCCATCGCATAACCCTATCGATACGCGTGGTAACGGCAATGTATTTTATTTTTCGATGGTTGAAAAATCAGCTTATAAGTTAAATTGTTAATGAATAGGTACCCATGTAAATTATTTTTCCCTCGGCTTAACACCATTTTTTTCTAATTTAGACATTCCATTAAATACGACAATTTATAAAAAGCTAGTTAACGCGTAGACAACGAAACTTGAGAATACTAAATGCAAATACCTGCCGAATCTATACTGTTGCGGAATCGAACAAAAACGTGACAGCAAATTCAAATGCAACTAGCAGCGCGCGAGGCTTGCTACGATCTTTCTGGTTATAGGACAAAGTTCAAAGCTCTTCAAGCGTTTTTTTAAATGCTTGTATGTACTTTACTTTTCATGTGCAGTGAATTCCTAAAAAAACATAAATAAACTACAAAGGATTTTTGTAGGAATATTAGGAATATTTTGTTTGAAGAAATTACGGATGAATTGAACGAACACGATAAACAACAATAGTATTTATTCGACAAACTTAAATAGCTAACTTTGCGTTGTTTTTGCATAATTTATTATATATAAAAAAATAAAAATTTCTGTCTAAAGTCTAAAGTGGTCTTTGTGCTCTTTTTTGCTGGCATTACTTGCCGTCTCGCAGCTGTTTATTGAGCACTTATACAGTTTATAACTGCGAGGTTACTAAGCTGTAGTCTCTGTAGTTCATAATAGTTGACTCCATTCCGATTGGTCCAGAGTGCGTAAAATGCAGGAAAAATTTCAAAAATATCATAATTGTATACTGTATTTTTAACTAAATCTTTGATAACAGCTGCGTGACCACTATTTTTTATTGTTTCTATTCATAATACAAATCATTCTGTTAACAGCTTTCGGGGCAAATGCCAAAAACAGTCCATTCACAACATTCATCTGGTGTAGTGCATCTCATTTATCATATTTTTTTGCAACGACATCTCCACTTCACTTCAGTGACTTTCACCAACTTTGTATCTTTTTTAGATGGCGAATACGAGCGAAGCATGAGCCTATGGCCACCTCCACTCACCATGATAGTGTTTTCGCTAGTAGAAATTATCTTCTTCGTTGTTGATATTATCAAAACGAATAAGTAAGTGAACACTGTCGATGCTGAGAAATATCATTTGTGTTAATCGTTTACGCTTGCTTTGTAGTCAGATGGGAACGAGCACCAACGGACCGATGGCAACCTTATTCATCTACAATCCTCAGCTGCGGCAAGAAGCGTGGCGATTTCAGACGTATATGTTTGTTCACATAGGGTAAGTAATTTTTGAAAATCATTTATTGACGATCGTTTGGAAACTTATGGGTCGAGTGGTACAAAGGGTTGGCTTCAAAGATCTCCACCCTGGATGATGTCTAGCTATCGTCTTAAACTGTTGCCGAGTTAGATTTCGGTTGACTTCATTTGTATATCTTTATGAAGACTATGCGTACGCCAACATGAGCATCTGGTTCTGCTGCGATGGCTTCTATTCTACTGCTTGTTTACAGTTTTCGTTCTCACGCTTACGAGAGGTGTGGCCAAAACAGGCCCACTTCCGTTCTTTTATTTCAATTGCTATCGATCTCTGGTGACAACGATGATGAAGGTCGGTGTATGAGATCCAGTTGTAAGGTGAAAGCCCTGAGCTTTTTTTTTGCTCGAGATGAATCACTGTGTCCTTTGTCTAGTGTATGTCTTTCTACTGCATTGCTATTGAGAAGAAATGATTTTAAAATAATTTTTGTTCGAGTATTTCTCAAACTTGATGTGAAGCCACTTTAGCTTAAGGTACCGCTATTTATACCCTTCGAGAAATGCCGTACACCGACTCTCAAAGGCGTGCCTTTTAATCAGTGTTGGCTTCAGTATTATATTGATTTTGACCATGCATCGGTATTGAAATTTAATGATATTTTTGCTTCTTCTTATTTATTTATTATTTATTCAGACTAAGGCCGAAGTGGCCTGTGCGGTATATAAGAGTCTTCTCCATTCGGCTCGGTCCATGGCTACACGTTGCCAGCCACGCATGGGCGTAGCCAAGGGGGGCAGAGGGTGGGGGCCGTCGCCCCCCCTAAATTGTGGAAAGATTGAACGGGTACTGAAATGAATTCCCTCAAACATGTGCACTTTACGATCCAATCATATACAGAAATAGGTGGTTGAAATTCAAAAAATTCCCAAAACTTATTAGGGCATCCAGGATCCATAATATATGAAA
Organism: Armigeres subalbatus; assembly: GCF_024139115.2. Lineage (NCBI taxonomy): Eukaryota > Metazoa > Arthropoda > Insecta > Diptera > Culicidae > Armigeres > Armigeres subalbatus. The sequence continues at coordinate 210,277,924 of NC_085141.1, read as the reverse complement.
GTTCAAAACAACTCGAAACATTTCGGGCTCAAAAATTCTCCTTGAAATCCTTCTAGAAGCTCCCCTGGGAACTTCTAAATTCCTCCGGAAAGTTATCCACAAATTCCTCTGAAAATCGTTCGAAAATCCTTCTCATGTAATTGTAATTCCACTATTTTTTTTAGGAAATTCACGAGGAAATTCCTTGAAGATATCTTTTCTTCTCTCCAAGATTTACTTCTAGATATTTCTTCGGCTATTCTCTCTTCAGGAAGAATCCGGCATTTCCTTCCAGCCACCAGCCAATAGCTCCCGCAACAATACATACGGAATTTCTTCCCAAAATTCTACCAGAAGTTTCTTTAAAAATTTCTGACGGAAATCCTCCGATTTAGCTCCATAATTTCACTTGTAAATCTATAAGAAATTCCTTCGGAAATTCTTCTAGGAACTTCTCCGGGCATTCTTCTCGGAACTTTTCCTTTAATTCCTACGGGATTACTTCCAGGAAATTTTCCGGGAATACCTCCAAACATTCAATAGCGAAATCATCTAGCATTCCAATCTGGAATTCTTTTGGCAATTACTTCAGAATCTCCTTCAAGAAATCCTCTAGAAATATCTTCATGAATTTCTCCTAGAATTCGTCCAAGTAGTTCCCCAGAAATTCTTACAGGTATTTTTTCGGGAGTTTCTTTAGGTACTTCTCCAGGAATTCCTTCAGGAATTTCTCCGGGAGATTTTCCACGGAAGTGTACTAGAATTCCTTCCGGACTTCACTCGGAATTTACTCGGATATCTGCCAAGAGTTCTTCCAGAAATTTCTTCGGAACAATCCAAAGAGATTTTCTTCAGCAATTAATCTGGGAATACTTTCAGGATTTAATCTGGGAATTTCTGCATTAATTCCTCTTGGTATTTTTCTGGGAATTCCTTCAGATATTTTTTCGGAAATTCCTTTAGGAACTTCTCTAAGAATTATTTCAGGACTTCCATGTGGGAATTCCTCCGAAAGTGCTTATGGGAGTTCCTCCGGGAGTTCTTCCAGGAGTTTTTCCAAGAAATTCTCCGGTAATACCTCCAGGAACTTTACAGGGAATTCCTGGACGATATTTGGCAGGAATTGCACGGGAAATGGGATTTTGTAAGTTCCTTCAGAAATATTTTTTCTCTTCCTCTAGGGTATTCCACCGGATGTTCCTCTGAAGTTCCACCAGTAGTTCGGGAATTCAATCAGGCTTTCTTCCAGGAATTCATTTAGCATTTCTTTAGGCATTTATCTATAAATAACGAGACGAGCCAGCCTTGGGCTGAAAGTCTCGATAATAAAGACAAAAAAAAAATATCTACAAATTCCTCTAGAAATTCCTCGGAGAATTTCTCTGGGAGTTCTTACGGGAATTCCTCCGGGAGGTTCTTTTAAGATTTCTTCCAGGAGTTCCTCCTGGAATTCTTACGGAAGTTCCTTTGGGAGTTCATCCTAGAATTCTCACGAGAGTTCCTCCAGGATTTCCTACGGAAATTCTTCCTGTAGTTCTTCAATAAATTCCTCCAAAAGTTCCACCGGCAGTTCCTCCGAGAATTCCTCTGATAATTTCTCCGGAAATTCCTATAGAAAATCCCCCGGGAGTTCCTCCGGAAATTACTCTGGGAGTTCCTTTTCAGAGAAACACCCGGAGAAACTGCAGGTGAAACTCCCGGAGGGATTCTCGTAGAAACTGCTGGTGGATCTCCCGGAGGAATTCCCGAAGGAACTGCCGGAGGAGCTCCCGTAAGATCTCCTGTAAGAACTCCCGGAGGAATTTCAGGAGGAACTCCTAGAAGAATTTCTAGAGGACCTCCCGGATGAGCTCCCAGAGAAACTATCGGAAGAACTTCGGGAGGAATTTCCAGCTTAATTTCTGAAGTAAGCCTAAATGATTTCCTCCTGAAAAAAGCCTGAATAATTTCCTAGAATAGCTTCTGGTGGAACTCCCGAAGGAATTTCCGGAGAAACTCCCGGATGAATTGCTGGTGGAATTTCCGGAGGAACTCTCGAAGGAATTTTCTGGAAGAATTTCTGAAGAAACTCCCGGGAGAATTTTCAAAGGAACCCCGGGGAAACTACCAGAAGCATTCTCGGAAACAAGAGAATTCATCTTATAGACAAATCTCGTCTAGGTGAAACCTTTATTGGGGTTTGTAGCTGGACCATCATCATCATCAGAGGACCTCCCGGAGAATTCCCTGAGGAGCTCGCAGAGAAATTCTCTGAGAAGCTTTTGGTGGAAAATCTATATACATTCCTGAAGAAGCCCAAATAAATTCCAATTCTGCTGAAATTCCCGGAAGAATTTTCAGAGGAACTGCCGATAGAACAACCGGAATAATTTTCGAAGGAAATCCTAGAGAAATTCTTGGTGGAAATGCCGGTGGAACTCCTGGAAGAATTCCAGGAGGAATTTTCGGAGAAACTCCTGGAGGATCTCCCAGTGGAAATCTTGAAGCTTCCACCGGAATTCTTTCAGGATTTCATTGCGAATTAATCTAGGAATTCCTCCGAAAATTCCATTGTTGATTTCATTTTCGGTATAATTTCTGTATAAATTTCCGGTGGAATTCCTGGAGAAATTCTTTGAAATTTTCACAAGAAATTATTCGAAACAATTCACGGAAAATTTTATGGAATTTACACAAGAAATTCAAAGATTTTTCGTGAATTTCGTAGGAATGTTTTCTGCGGAATTTCAACGGAATATTCTTATTCTTAAAAGTTATGGGAAACAGCACGAAATTATTTGAATTATTGCAGGGAATTCTGCAGAACTTATAAAGAAGTTCGTGAAGATTTTCTTGGAGTAAATAATGGTGGAATTTTCGGATCAATTCCCGGCAAAATTTATGGTGGAATTCCTGAAAACACAGCCGAAGAAGTTGCTGGAGGCATTCCTTAAGAATCCTTGATAGAATTTCGGATAGAATGCCAGGAGCAATTGTCGAAGGAATTCCTGGATATAGCTTGTATATTGATTTTTCTGCCTATTTTGTAATAAATATTATTTCAGAGAGGATTTGTTTAGAAATTCAGATGTATGGTTCTAGTTTTCTTAAACTTATGGAAGAAATCAGGATTTTTATAATAATTGTTATAGCCGATTTAATATTCTTTCTGAATACTAAGTTCGTTAATATTTTTCTCACTTTATTTAAAAATATCTGATGAGCAATAAATCACGCATTTTTAAATCCATTATTGTTTTAATCATTATTGTTTCGATTTGGTTTGGATTTGGTTTCATGTGTTAATATTCATACTACTATAAAACTACGATTTAGAAGACCAAAACAGTTGCCCCCCCCCTCCTTCTCGAAATCCTGGCTACGCCCATGCAGCCACGCAGTCTACGGAGGGTCCGCAAGTCATCTTCCACCGGATCGATCCACCTTGCCCGCTGCGCACCTCGCCTTCTTGTGCCCGTCGGGTCGTTGTCGAGAACCATTTTCAGCGGGTTATTGTCCGACATTCTGGCTACGTGCCCGGCCCACCGCAGTCGTCCGATTTTCGCGGTGTGAACGATGGATGGTTCTCCCAACAGCTGATGCAACTCGTGGTTCATTCGCCTCCTCCACGTACCGTCCGCCATCTGCACCCCACCATTGATGGTACGCAGCACTTTCCTTTCGAAAACTCCGAGTGCGCGTTGGTCCTCCACGAGCATCGTCCAGGTCTCGTGTCCGTAGAGGACTACCGGTCTAATAAGCGTTTTGTAGATTGTCAGTTTGGTACGGCGGCGAACTCTATTCGATCGGAGCGTCTTGCGGAGTCCAAAGTATGTACGATTTCCAGCCACTATACGTCTTCGAATTTCTCTGCTGGTATCATTTTCGGCAGTCACCAGTGAGCCCAAGTACACAAATTCTTCTACCACCTCGATTTCGTCACCACCGATGCCAACTCGCGGTGGGTGGCTCACATTTTCTTCTCTTGAACCTCTTCCTATCATGTACTTCGTCTTCGACGTGTTGATGACTAGTCCGATCCGCTTGGCTTCCCTCTTCAGTCTGATGTAGGCTTCCTCCATCTTCTCAAAGTTACGTGCCATAATATCTATGTCGTCGGCGAAGCCAAATAGCTGGACGGACTTATTGAAAATTGTACCACTCGTGTTAATCCCTGTTCTTCGTATTACCCCTTCCAAAGCGATGTTGAATAGCAGACACGAAAGACCATCACCTTGCCGTAACCCTCTGCGGGTTTCAAAAAGACTCGAGAATGCCCCTGAAACTCGAAATACACACATCACCCGATCCATCGTCGCTTTGATCAACCGTGTCAGTTTATCCGGAAATCCGTTTTCGTACATTAGCTGCCATAGCTGGTCCCGATCGATTGTATCATATGCGGCTTTGAAGTCGATGAATAGATGATGTGTGGGCACGTTGTATTCGCGGCACTTCTGTAGTACTTGGCAAATGGCGAACACCTGGTCCGTGGTAGAGCGTTCACCCATAAAACTCGCCAATCTACCCCAAAGAGGATGTGGAATGCATTAGTAGCATTTGGCAACACTGGAACGTGTCGAGTCGAGTGGTTTTTTCGCTCCGATAATTTTAGTATTTTTCCCGTGGAAATCCTGCGGGATCCAATCAGTTTTCGTGTTTCCTTGTCTGGAACACCATCAGCGTTTGTTTTCCGTAGTTATCGCGAAAAGATTCCGGTCAGCCGCGAAGTTATAGTGTTTTTTCACCAGCGCTATACATAACCAGAGTGTATGTAATTAAGAGTGGCGACGCTGTCAGAATTGGAACAAAATTCATCTGTCATTTCCATACAAAATCGTGTTCCAAACGAGCAGAAGACCTGTCATGTGCGGCACATGTCGCCACTCTTAATTACATACACTCTGTACATAACCTATTTTCGGAACCAAGTACAACACAGACCGAACTGTAAAATTTTTCGGAAAGGTCAGGCGTAGTGGTTTCATCATAATGGCCGGTAAAAAATATGCACGTCCATGAGAATTGTTTTGCATTTGAATTTGCACTACTTTAGAATCCAATCAATATTAATAGCTGAACTTCCCAAATTCAAAGACCATCACTTCCATTTGACGTGGACAATATTTTGATTGTAAAACTAATAAAATAAAAAAAGAATCTATGCAGCCCAGATTTGAATAACGTGCCATCGCTTGAAAGTCCTGCATCTTACCATGACTCCATCTCACACTCCGAAAATCCTTGTGCAGAAAGTAGAACAGTTGATACAAACTGTCATCTATTTTTAGAACTATATAAATATTGATCTTCTTTCAAGTCAATAACCTTTCATCTCTGAATTCAACAACGTATCACTTCCAAATTCAGTAAAGACATTATTGGTGCTGATCAAAGTGCCAACCATTTCAACTCCCAAAGAGAAGCACTTTGATCAATAGTGTTGATGCTTTGGAATTGTCTATATTTAAGGCACTTTCGAAATGTGTAACATCACTCCAAAATCAAAGGAATATCACTATCAATCACAGTGTTGTGCTTAATCATTATCAGACGATCATGATTGCAATTTTCATGTGAAAACTTCTCACGTGAAAACAGTAGGCGAGGTGTCACCGGCGACAACTTCTCAAATTTTGTACTCAAACGATAATAAACACAGAATTTTCATTCAATCATTAATCTTCACTAATAATAGCTAATTGTTAACAGTCCCGTTATATCTTTTATTTGGCGTTATAGCTTCATGCTAGTGAGGAAAAAGAGTTCAAAATGTAACGGTAAATGCTTCAAATCAAGATACGATTTTCAAACGATTCTTAATCGCTGGCGAGTTTTAATCACTTGATAATTTAAAAGTAAAATCGCGGGTGAGTCTGATCATTCTCGATTTATCGAAATTTTGATTTTTCCCAACCCTGCAATCATAGTGATTGTAAAGTTGGACATTCAATAGAAAGAAGTACGAAGAACGAAAAGGTTCTCTAGAAGAACCAGATATCGTCCGAGTACGTGAAGAATGACCGAGTATCAGTTAAGCTCCCCGGTCAAACACGCTATATCCCTGTGGACGATCTGCAGAATCTTCTTGCACTGCTTGGACCCGAACCCGTTGGAAACGAGTCTACAGTATTTTTCAACGCTGAATCCTCGGGTGTCGCCTCCTCTCATTAGTTCAAATCTTCTCCACTATGCCCTTGACTCCACTATGCCCAATACGTACGATTTCCAGCCACTATGCGTCTCCGAATTTCTCTGCTATCGTTTTCGGCAGTCACCAGTGAGCCCAAGTACACAAATTCTTCTACCACCTCGATTTCGTCACCACCGATGCAAATTCGCGGTGGGTGGCTATTGAAAGAAATACGTCGATAAAGGGTAACCGGCGGTAATGTTGGCCCTGGATGTAACATTGGCTCATCACGCAAATTAATCAACATTTCAGCGATAATACGTCGATTTGTAGGGAGATACTAACCACTGCTTCTATAGAAAAGTGTATCAAACATATATCTGCTTCATAACTCTAGATTTATACACTTCTTAAACTATTACAAGCAATTATCTTGCGTGAAAAATAACTTTGACTCGGTTTTTTAGCAGCCATGTTTCGTTGACTTATGCAGGCTGGCTGTTAACTAGAGTTTTTCTTTTCCCAATAAAAGAGTTTTCTGAATGAACATACCTGCTTTCGCACATCAGATGAATGGATAACAACCACATAAGCATATGCGGTATTTCGAAAAATTTCGTTTCAGGTGGTTCGAAACGAAATTCCGCGGAATTTCGCGGAAATTGAGCATGGCGAAATCTGATTTCTTGATTTCGTTTCGTTTCGTAAAATTACAAAAATTTCGCTAGAAAAAACTAGCTTCTAACGAAATTTAACGGAATTCCGCGGAATTTCTAAACGAATTTAAACTAATCCATACTTTATATCATAAAAAAATTTGGCTGCGCCGCTGAACAAAATCGTTAAGTTGTTTTCAAAACTTTAGGTTATACAAATTTTTCTATTAACGCTTACTCACCCCATTCTTAGTCGACAAATACGTAAGTAGTTTTCTTCTATAAAACGTCTTCAGTGTTTCCATGATTAAAATTTTGTGATATTTTTTTACTATTTGCACAATATGAATGCGGAATGATCGCGTAGCAGAAATTTGTTTAACCAGTGTGCAATCGATCGTGTTGATGCTGATCACGCCAGCTAGTGTGGGAGAACACGAAGTGATAAACATTGGCGTAACTAATGGAAAAATCTAGGGGGGTCTAACTTTTTTAAAAAATATTTCTACATTTTCACTCAAAACAATTAGGTTATCGTTTTCGCTCAATGCTCAAAACAACTAGTATATATTGTTCTCAAGTTGGCCGACCAAACAAACATTGACCTATTTACATACAACACATCCATTGACGACTTGAACATTATAAATTATGGTCCACGACACTCAGCCTATAAAAAAAGAAATGTCGTGAAAAAATCATACGAGCCTTAGCAAAGCAAAATTGGATTGGATTGAAAATTGGATCTGTGTATTTTTATAATCCATCCAACAGCATTCCAAGTTCTTTCTCTTCAAAATTTAAATTACCTCTCTTTAAAATCTGAGAGATTTGCCAAAACTTTGTCGAAAATAAAGAAGCCTAAATTGTTTACTGAAAATTTAAAATTTTCAAGAAATAGCAGCATTACGAAATCCCTAAAATACTTTAGCAGACAAATCGGAAATGCCTGAATTGGATAGATGCATATGAAATCAATACCAAATTTTCAAAACGACTTATCTGCTTTTGTAAACAAAGATTCAAACGACGATTTGGCGATTCTGATAGCACTCCCAAGCAAACTAACAGCATCAACGCGTAGCAGGAGCCTTCGTCTACGTGTTGATAGGGTTGATTTGCGTGGGAGTGCTATCAGAATCGCCAAATCGACGTTTGAATATTTGTTTGCAAAGGCAGATAAGTCATTTTGAAAATTTGGTATTGAAATATTGTATCACATTTTTGATTCTGCGCCTTATAGGTTTTTTTTTTGTGTCTTTATTAAGGAGACTTTCAGCCCGAGGCTGGCTCGTCTCCGAGCCTTATAGGTCTATTTTAGAAAGCATGAGATCATAATTGTTTTCCACAAAACTTCAAGAAAACTTGAAATTTTTTAAATATTGCTCATTTGCTGAGAAATTTGATTGATAAAATCAGGATTTGTTTGAAATTCTTCGGTCATCTAAGCATGCTAAAGTCTTCAAGCCAAATAGATCATCATACGTTGATATACCTAATTTAAAAAGATTGCCAAATTGGCAAAGGCTTCGTTTCATGTTCTTGACAAATAATCATGTTCAGACAAATACAAAAAATTCTGATGATGACCTTTAACGTCCTGTAAAAATTTTCAACTACACAGTAAACAATATATTATGTAGCTGATTATGTTATAAATTTCTAACAGAATATGCTATCTGTGTGATAAAACTGTAGCATAATTTGAAATCTTTTGGTTTAAAGTAGTGTTATTTTTTATATAAATTTAGATCTTTTAACAACATTTTGCATCAAATTTGTAACAAATTTTGTTGAAGAAATTTAAAACATAATAACGTATGTTGATATAATTTTGATATGACCTTTATCATGAGGCATAGCCCCCGAATCAGATCATTATCGCAACAGATTCCGAAAAACGTCTCTCACGGTATGCCACCTATCTAGAGAGTATACAGACATAAAAGTGAAAGATTCTGTCTTTCTCCTTTGGATTCAAACCCTGTGGTTTTCAAAAACTGAATTATTCGAAATTCAAAAACATGAAACCAAAAACAGATTCAACAGATTTGAAAAGAGAGAAGATGAATAAAATTCACTATCTGTAGTTAAGCTCAGACAGCTAGATATGTGCAATACTTATGCGAAGTAGCAAAAATTCTAGGGGGGGCTATTTGGATCCTAGGTGGGGCTATAGCCCCCCCCTAGCCCCCTGTAGTTACGCCAATGGATAAAACTAATATCTGCATCAAAGAGCACAAAATTATTTAGTGCGGAATCGATCGTGTTGTAGAAGATTATTAAACGAAGCACATTGATCTTGCGTTGGATTGATTTGAAACACAGTTTTCATTTTCTTGTTTTCAAAATAACTTCGTTTACAATAAATATTTTGTCGCTTACCAAGGGGTTTCACATGAATACTTTCTCAACTAACCAACGATTCCTTTTCCGTAGCGCTCACGGAGATACAGAGCATACCTCGGTCTCTTAAAACAATGAGTGTTACACTAATTTTCCTCTCCTAATACTAAATTGACCATAAGCACCGTTATTGACCAGCATCGTTATTGTTCATGAATTGGAAACTCCGAAGCAAGTATACAATAAGAATAACTTTTTTGTATCCCAAGAATATTATTTAATTGGTGAGCTATGCATATTTGCTGTTTCTCGGCCAATCATGATTAGCAACTACGACGTGTACAGTTAAGAAACGTTATTAAGCTCTTCTTCGACTATTTGCACAATATGTGAGGAACATTGCAGATTTGTGGGCATTTCTAGATCTACGCATTAAATTTGCAAAAAAAAAATCCAGAACGTGTTGAAAGATCATTTAAGTTGCTGAAAATTCTTTACTTATGATTGCTTTCAGCACATACTGACCATAACAGCTGTTCTCATCTGCCAAGGACACACACACAATAGATCAGTTTGTCGAGTTTGATTGTATATAAGATTGTATATTAGGGCAGTTCACATTTCAAAAATGTTCGAAATTTCCAACTCCCATATGTCTATTAGCATCATTTTGATAATATAGGAGTCCTGACAAAATTTCAGGCAATTCGGTGGCCATTTAGGGGTGGCGCGAAGTCAATTTATGTTTATATGGAAATTTGTATGGGAAAAACTTAAAATTTATTCAAATCCCCCTACAACTCTTAAATCGTGATGAATTCAAATAAACATCCCCAACCTCCATTTTTGGGATCTATTTGAGCTCAACCAGTGGGTAACTCATTAATTTTGATTTATATTTCCACTGCTACGTTGAGGCTAATTACACCATTTTAGCCATTTATGTCATATTCACACTGTCAATAGAACCGTTCAATCCACTCATAACTAATATGTTATCCGGAGGCCTCATTTATATAGATTCCAAAAAGGGAGGCTGGGGATGTTTATTTGAATTCATCACGATTTGACAGTTGTAGGGAGACTTGAATAAATTTCAAGTTTTTCCCATACAAATTTCCATATAAACATAAATTGACTTCGCGCCACCCCTAAATAGCCACCGAATTGCCTAGAATTTTGCCAGGACTCCTATATTATCAAAATGATGCTAATAGACATATGGGAGTTGGAATTTTCGAACATTTTTTAAATGTGAACTGCCCTATTGTATATATCAGTCTGGGAAATGCACATTATTCTTCTAGTGAGCACATGTATGCTATATATGTAGACGAGGGATAAGAAGGAATACATTTTGGCGGACAAACCCTTTTCAAATGTTGATCTATTGGCAGTTTGGTGATCATGGTATAGTGGATGCCATCTGGGCCTGGAGAAGATCCTTTGTCCTTCCATTGCTTCTTCAAGCTCGTTTCGGGAAAATACTGAGTTATATCCGGCTTCTTCTTCCTGGTATCGGGGATAGTTCGATGTTATTTTTATATGCCAGAAATGCTGGAGAGTATTCCCTATCACTGGATATTTGTCCGAAGTGTGCAGCAAGACTATCAGCAATTCCTTTGTTGTTAGTTGTTTTTTCATTATTGAATTTGATTTCTCGGATACAAACATCTGCTCCTTAACACATATAACCGATTGTGGGAAGGCTCCGTATACCCAGAAAGCTGGGCCAAATCCATAGTGGTTCCTATATACAAGGGAAAAGGAGAAAGAAGTTGTCCAGGAAACTACAGACCAATCTACCTAAATAGTTGCCTTGGTAAGATCCTCGAGAGAATGGTGAACAACCGTCTAATGCACCTAATTGAAGAACGTAGGCTACTTAACGACCACCAATTTGCATTCCGGGAAATCTACATCGGACTATCTAGCTTTGAACTTTGACACCGCAGTTAGAGAAGCTATGCACAAAAAGATCTTTACACAAGCAATCTTTCCCGACATTAGAAAGGCTTACGACACCACTTGACGTAGGCTGGTACTAAACAAAATCTGTGAGTGGAAAATAGGAGGCAATCTTGTTAAATACATCCAAAAAATCCTGGAACGAAGGACCTTCAAAGTTAAAGCCAACAATACTCTGTCACAGGAAACAATAATGGAAAATGGCCTATGTCAAGGATCAGTGATAAGTGTTACGCTATTCCTAATTGCAATCGACACCATATGCGCAGAGCTTCCTGCCGAAGTTAATGCACTCCTCTTTGCCGACGATGTAGTTCTTTTCGCCTCCGATGGTAACAGGAAAAATCTCACAAAAAATTACAATCAGCGCTTAAATCGGTTGAATCATGGGAACAACGCACCGGCTTCAAAATCTCTACCGAAAAATGTGTAACTATAGCGTTCAAACAAGTCATAGACTTATATTGAACAATGTCCCTATACCAGAAAAATCATGCCACAAATGCCTAGGAGTAACATTAGATCAACACCTCACCTACAAAACACACATCGAGGAAACAAGAGCAGTATGCTCCCAGAGAGTCCAGTTTATAAGATCCATCGCATCCAGATCATGGGGTGGAGACCGCCAATCCCTGATAAAAATCTATAAAGCAACCGTACTTGAAAAAATACTATATGCAGCCCCGATCATATCTTCAATTAGCGACACGGTAATCAAACGGTTCGAAAGTTTGCACAACAGCGCTCTACGAATTATCATAGGAGCATTCCATACCAGCCCAATAATAAGCATCCAGGCAGAAGCAGGCATCCCAAACATCAGATTTCTTATGAACCAAAAACTAGCGATATTTGCAGCAAAGGTAGCCAACAATGCTCGTCAACCATCAAACAGCGAAACAGAAGAACTCAGCAGCAACAGTTCAGGGGAACTTTGGAATCAAGGACCAACTACTGAACCAAACACCATAAAAACTAGAAGTAGCCGAATCATTGAAGAACTAGCAACTAACATCCCAGCAAGTAAACCTTTCTACATACCATCTACTCCACCATGGAAAAGAAAACAAATACTTGTCGATAATACAGTTCTACACGCGAGCCAGACCGGAAACAATCATCTGGATTTAAGACAACTATTTGCTCAACGAATGCGTACTAAATACAGATTCCATACAGTTTTATACACTGACGGATCAAAAACAGACTCCAGAACCGGCTTTAGTGTAATTGTGGAAGGAAACGTAATACGTAAAAGAACCCATAACTTAATTAGCATCTACAGCGTCGAAACCATGGCGGTAATTGAAGCTCTGAAGTGGATATCAAACCAAGATAAAGTAGGTGCTTTTATCATATGCACCGGCCTTCTGAGTGTGATAACAACTATCGAAAAGAGAAAGATAAAATCTTCCCTCAAAGATGAAATAACCACACTGTACAATGACATATCCGATAAGGGAACATCCATTACCTTCTGTTGGATCCCAAGCCACATCGGCATTCCTGGGAATGAAAAGGCCGATACTGAAGCCAAACGAGCCCTCGAGCTTAACACCATTATGCAAAAAATAGTTGATCACAAGGAAATTAAAACCATCATTAAAAGAAATATGATTAACAAATGGCAATTGGAATGGGAATCAACCAGAAATAACAAATTAAGAGAATGCAAAAATACCACTACACCATTTAGAGAGGCAACAGGAAATCGCAGAGAGGACGTTATACTAACCAGACTACGAATTGGCCATATGCAATTAACGCATGCCTATCTACTAGAAAAACCAGATCCACCCAATTGCACAAAATGTAACCAAATTCTTACTGTCAAACACATTATAGTCAACTGTCCAGGATATGATGATGCTCGGGAAAAAAATGGGCTCCAACCAAACATGAGAGAGGCATTGGCCGACGACAGCCGCCAACACGCTTAAAGTCATTCACACAATTTTGTGTTTCGTTCACACAAAACGGGCCTAACCTGGAACAACACATATTATGAGTAACTGCCATGTTACTCATTTTAGTGTAATCGACGGTGAACGATTTCCGATGAGTTCATTTCACACAGAAATCGTCGGAAACGGACCTAACCTCAATTATATTTTTTCATGTAAATTGAAAATTATCGCAACATTTTTATACTATTTCAGAGGAGTCCCCATTTGTTTCGATATGACCAAACTAAAGTGCGATGTTTATAGTCACACATTTTAGTTGTATCGTATCGAAACACAACGGAAATCCCCAGAAAAAGTCATTTTCGTTGCGGTGCATGCCGGACGCAACCGCCATCATGGCGGTCAAAATGGACTTGACAGTTCGAAGCAAAGTTTCTTACACATATTAAAATAATAAAAGACATTACACAGCGACTGTGCATGTCTTACACATAATTTTCACACAGATTGCTATTCTCTCGTGTCATCGTCGTCATGTGTGAAAATTATTCATGCGATGTGTAATTTACTTTAAGCGTGAAGCAAAAAAAGTGCTATCGTTCCTCAAAGAAATCGCGCTGATAGATGAAATATGACACACAACTACCCAACGGAAAACTTAATACAAACTAGAAATACTACAATAAGAGATCGGCGAAGACGCCATATTGTTTCCAATCGAACCGTCAAAAACGGTTCCAATTCGACTTGTTTACTTTTTGCACCCATAAGAAGCAAGCAAAAAGTCCAAGTGATGCCAATATCATTTTCACGATTTCATGCATTTTCATATGTTGCCATTTCGACAGTTTTTCACTCCGCCGGTCTCTGGTTATAGGGTGGCTAATACAAACCACTAGAAGTGTTGAAAAATTCAGTTCATCAAGTTCCATCAGTTTTACCAGTAACCACCTCACTGAAAATAGGATACTTCTAATCAAAGAAAGACAGCGTTAAGCACATTGACGATCGGCTGGCCACCGTAATCGAGAACTAGGTACCAGTCCCCAAGGCGTCAAATCTTATCATAATAGGATGGATGTTCTGCCAGCGGACCGGATGAGACCAGTGAATGAAATATACATTATCTAGATCCTAAGTTACTCAAACTCTGTGAATTGAACAACCAAGACTCGAATAATATTTAAAGATTCTTTAATAAACATAAAAAAAATAAATAATAATAATGTTGATCTAGTAATATCAATTCTATATCTGCGTATACGCCTGACAAATGTGGATACATAAGTTAAGTATCCCACTAAATAAAAAAAATAAATCTAAGCATTCGTTTTCAAATTTTGACTGAGTCAATACTGTAAAACCACGCTGACAAGATAATATGAAGTATGCTTCAGCATAATTACATAATTCTTAAGTGAACTAAGGCTTTAAACGAAATTTGAATCCGTATATGAAAAATCCCACAATTTCTTTATTTTTATATACTTTATATAAAACTGATATAAAATTGATCAGATTCAGGAGCACACGCTCCACGATGAATTCCTATGAAAGCGGCACAAATGCTAGGGTATTGCCTTATGGCCAATGGTATATGCGGCGAGAATGTGGCGATTTATCACAGATTGCCTCTTCAGTTATTATAACTCTTTTGGTCGCAACACAGTTATTCGACTTCGAAAAAGTGAAATCAGAATTGCGTACATAATGTAAAACCAATTCAATAAAAATTCCGCGAAAAAAAATCAAAATTTCGTTTCGTTTCGAAAAATTTCGAATTAAATGGACCTCGATTTCGTATCGTTTCGAAGTCTCGAAAGAAATCTATATTTCGTTTCGTTTCGATCCGTATCAACATAGATATTTTAAATTTCGTTTCGTTTCGTTTCGTTAGGAAAAAGTGTGTTATCGCCTACCCTTACAACCACAATATGTCAGTTATCATTTTTATTTCACAATTTCCATTAGTATAGCGACAAAATTAACCAACACTTTTTTGGACAATACTGGGGGCACCCGTAGCCAAATAGTGGCATGCGCTTTCGATTTGTAGCACTACGTTATTATAGGTAAAACTCTAAAATCAAAACATTCTCACCCGTACTGGAGAAAATAACCGAAAGCTGCAGATAGAATATCCGATGCTTGCGATTAGGTTGCTAAGATTTTTTGTAAAAACAGGTTAATCCACTCAGCGGTTAAGTTTCATTCGCAAATTACATAACGCTAAACTCAACCCACACCAAGCCTCTAGTAATGCTTCATGTTTGGTAGGATTCTGAAATTTATCAAGTCCTTAACGCTCAGACAACTACCCTCCCACAACCTGAACCGTCACGTAGTTTGTAAATGGGCCCTCATGATGCTTTTCGCGAATCACGATATAATCGCTTTCATTCGCAGAACATACCAAAATAATTGCCTACCTTACGGTTTCCAAACACGATTCAAGCATCAACCTTTCGTGGTTCGATACACGATTTTCTTCATAATTTCGCAAATAAATGATTCAATTAGTGTAAGAATATTTAGTTTTATCATCCTTCGCACGAATCCTACAAACATTTTCTCATTCAATAATGGAAAGATACAATGGATCGTATGTACCATTAGATAAACTTTCAACGTCAATTCATGTGAATAATTGCGAGTCAAATTAGTTGATAAATTCCTTCAGGATAATTTAGATTTATTATTGCTTGCAAAAAGTATTTTGATCTGTAAAATGATACCGAAACTCGGGAAGTTGAAACACGTGAGAGTTTTGAGAGGATTCACAACAGCTGATCGATATAGAGAGGAATGGAATCAAACGCACGTACCAGTCATAAAACTTATATGCAGGCAGAGTTAAAAACAAGCATCCAATAATTTAATATATTATGTTTGAAGAAAACCGAACGTGCAAATTTACGACAAATTTACAACTTCTGATTTTTAAGAATTTAACGGTAAATCGCATATTGGAAATTATAGGACTCAAATTTCCAGGGAAAAAAGAGGAATAATAATATAATAAATTAGCAATCATTTGTCATAAATTCAAGAATTTTGTAGAACAACGACGTTAGGGGGAAACAGTATTTTTGTGCACTTAAAAGCTTGAAAATCACTTTAACATGGACAAAACGTGAACGGAACGAATCGCAATGTTCACAAGACTTGTAGAGCACACCAAAAGCTTCCGCATAGAGGTTGTTGCGATAGTTTTCGACGTTTATATCCCTTGTTAGATTTTTTCCAAAATTGAAAATAGCCCGAAAACACTAAATCGACTTGAGCCACCTCGAAATTTTATTCGAATTAGCTGAAAATTTGACAGGAGACTTATTTTAGCATAAGAATTGTGATTCTGGGCTGACCAGTTGAATTTTTGATACTTTTTGAAAACATGAAGAGGTCTACTGTATACGCATATTTCTATTCATGTGTGTTTGACAGAACATGTCTACGGTGGCGCGATCTGTTCATTTCATAGCGGCAGTTTTTGCTTATTGATTGGTCCATTGGGGGAATCTGAAACGCACTCTCACAGTCAGTGTGGTAATATTTTACATGCAACCAATAGGAATTCACGCTCAATAAGATGATTTGATTTTCTCTATTTGTTTGCATGCTGCCTTTATTCAACGCAAGCGAAATGACTGGTACTATAAACAGCAACCCATCTTTATCTCTCGTATGTTCGAAATCAGCAATCACTCGTCCCAAGTGGGCTGAAAAATTATCCACCTGATAGGGACAAGGATGCCGACATTTTGTCCATTTCTCTCGAGACTTTCGCTGGTTTAAATGAGATATTGCGGACATTCATCGTCGTTTTTTGCTATTTGGCGTCAAAACCAAATGTAAGCAAGCTGGCTATTGGAATAATTCTGGTTGGAAATGCAATATATGAAGATTTATAACGATAAATGTGCTCAACCGTAGCATAATGGGCCAAGGTTTGAGCCGTTACCCCTACGATATAAGTCATCAAATCATGATGAAGTACTTTGAGGAAATCAATCTACATATTCGCCTTTAATTCCAGCTTTATGCACATCGTGATGAACCTGTTGGTGCAGATATTCCTCGGAGTCGCCCTTGAGTTGGTTCACTGCTGGTGGCGATTAGCACAGCGGATAAGAACTAGATTTATTTCCGAATTCTTCACTTCTCCCAACTTAAATCACTGAATAGTCCAATTTATTATAGTTTATGTAAAACTACACTAGTAGGTTAGGTTCTATTGTTCTAACTGTATTTCAACACTTTTTTACACAACTAATCCAATAACTTTAATCCACTTTTCATTTAATAACTACAAATATTTAATAACTACAAATTCAACTTTAACTGCTAATTCAAATTCTACACTTGCTGTCCAAATTTTTCTGTTGCAACGCCTTTTTGATGGTGATTTCAACTCCACCTGTTGGTTGATTCCATGACGATAAAAGAAGCCAAGTCCATGCTGCAGAGGTTCCTTTTATAGCTGTCACTTTACTGTGGTTGACGAAGACGGATGTCAAAGAACGCAAGTTGTCGCATACATGGCTGAATCGGTAGTCGATGAACGAGGGAACAGCTAGTGATGTGCGATGATATACTTCATGAATAGATGTCGCTTCTCGCATATGCGAACATCCTGGCCCCTTCGAAGATCGAGTTCTGACTGGTGCTTCGTCTTTGGCGATGATTTACAGATGCGATTCGGTTTATTGTCGATGAAACCCATGTTGTCAATTGATGTTTGTGTTCTGGAACCAATTTATAAGACCCGGTAGCGGGTTTCAACGAAGTTAAATGCAAAGGACAGGTACTTACCTGATCCTTTGATAAAAAGGACCTTTTATTTTATTTATTTTTAGGAGCGCCTTGCTGGAAATTGTGGAATTGTGCATACAGGAATCAACTACGTAGGAAGCAGCTGGAGTAGTGTTCCAATTGTTTTTGTTATGGTTGCGGTTCATCGTTTGCATCTACTGGTGGACTAATAGGAAGAAGGCTGATTTTCGAAACTGGTCTTGTATATATTCCGGCAGGTGTTTTTACGGTAACGACTCTTGTGACTCCATCTACTCCTGGCAGTATTTCGAGGACTCGAGCAGTAGGCCATTGATAAGGCGGGGCGTTGTCCTCCTTAAGCAGCACAAGTTGGTTCCGATGAATGGCTACCGGAGGGTTGATCCATTTCGTGCGAGTTTGAAGGGTGCAAAGGTATTCAATATGCCAGCGCCGCCAAATTTGCTGTAGGAGTTTTTGTATTTGTTGGTGAGCCTTCAAGCGATTTAATGGAATGTTGGTGACATCGACATCTGGAACGGACTTCAACGATGTTCCAGTAAGGAAATGTCCAGGGCTGAGAGGTTCGAAGTCCAGAGGATCGTCGCTCAAAGGAACTAATGGTCGCGAGTTTAGGCAACATTCGATCTGTGCTAAAAGTGTTTGCATATCCTCCATCGATAGAGTGTGATTCCCTAAAACTCTGAAAAAGTGCTTTTGAGCAGACTGTATCGCTGCTTCCCACAGTCCTCCAAAATGTGAGGCCTTGGGAGGGTTGAAACGCCATCGTATTCCCTTAGCAGCACATTCTTCCGCAATCGATTGTTGGTGCTGATCGCTCCGGACGATTCGACGTAGTTCGTTTGCTGCACCAACAAAGTTCTTGCCGTTATCGCTGAAAATTTCAGCACACAGCCCACGTCGGGCTACAAAACGACGGAGTGCCTGAATAAATTTACTAGTGCTTAAATCCCCCACCAGCTCGAGGTGCACAGCCTTTGTTGCGAAGCAGACGAAGACTGCCACGTATGCCTTTCCCGGTTCTGCTCTACGATGGATTGGTTTTAACAATATTGGACCCCAATAGTCGACTCCTGTGATGGTGAACGGACGAGCGGCGGTGATTCTTTCCTTTGGAAGCTCAGACATGAATTGCTGAACAAGTTTTGGTCTCATTTTGGCGCATGCAATGCAGTTTTGAACGATCTTTCGAGCCAGACTTCTGGCCCCAGTAATCCAATAACGCAAACGAAGGATATTGAGTAGCATTTGCGGTGCAGCATGAAGATTTGTTTCGTGTAGGTGCCGTACGAGAAGATTTGAAAAGGCGTGGGCGGATGGTAGTAAGATTTGGTGTTTACTGTCATAGGGTTGTTGCGCGTTTTTAGTCTACCACCGATTCGAATTATCTTGTCGACCGAAATGAATGGGTGAAACCAGCGAATACGGGATTTCAGGCCAACTGGTTGGGACCGTTCCAACTGGTTCCATTCGGCGGTGAATGATTGTTGCTGCACCAATCGTATCAGGTTCATTTCCGCTGCCTGTTGTTCTTCTGCAGTGATGACTGTTCTGGATGGTCTCGATCTTCCCTGACAATGATTAATGAAACGTCGACAGTAAGCCACCACCCGTAGCATTTTATGGTAGCTTGAAAACTTGGTGGCTAAATCATCAATGAACGATGGTTCTGTGACGGCGGAAAGTGCGATGGTAGACGGTTTTCTTGCCTCGAGGATGCTATCGGCAGAGTTAATTGCTTGCTGAATAGGCCAGTATTTCTTTTGTAGTACTAACCAGTGTGGGCCCCTCCACCAAAGCTCGTCGTGGAGTAGATTCTCAGCAGACAAACCACGAGATATATGGTCAGCAGGATTTTGTTGTCCCGAAACATGGTTCCAAGTACAATTTTTTGTGGCAAGTTGTATTTTTGAGACACGATTCGCAACGAAAGTGGTCCAGGTTGACGGAGTAGAGTTAAGCCAGCAAATAACGATCGTCGAGTCCACCCAGAAGTAGGTATCTGTAGGGATCTGCAGTGAGCTGGTTACCTTCTCGTACAGTTCCGCGGAAAGGAGCGCGCCACAAAGTTCAAGACGCGGGATGCTCTGTTGCTTCAACGGCAACTTTTGATTTTGTCGTAAAAAATGCGGTTTTAGTTTCTCCGTTTGAATTCGATGAACGGATATAGCAACAAGCACCATAGGCATTCTCAGATGCGTCAGAAAAAAATGGAGCTGAATGGATGAAGGACTCGAACATAGGATGTATCGTTCTATGCGGAGATAATTTAGGTATGGTAACTGAGACATATAATTGAACCATCGTTCTTTGTAGGTAAGCGGAAGTTCCTGGTCCCATCCCCATATGTTTCCATCGTTATCCTTCAATGTCCATAGAGCCTGCATAAACAGCTTGGCCGTTGTTATAACGGGTCCGACTAGGCCAAGTGGATCAAAAATACGAGCAATTTGGGACAGTGAGATCCTCTTCGTGAGCTGAGTGTCGTTACTCGAAGGTAGGTCGATCTTGTAACGAAGTTGGTCGGTTGGTGGTTCCCAATGTAGCCCAAGACTTTTGATGCATTCGTCACGATCGAGATCTACTGATGTCTTTAACGCTCGGTGCTCTGGGGGTACACCTTCTAGGACTTCCTCCACGTTTGAAGCCCATTCACGTAGCTCAAAGCCTCCCGCAGAGAGTAAAGAGTCTAGTTGGTTACGAAGTCTGATAGCCTCTTCCACAGTCTTACTTCCGGAGAACAGATCGACCACGTAAAAGTCCTTGCGTAGAACGTCGGCGCCCTCTGAAAAGCGGTGTTGTTCGTCATCGGCAAGCTGACGGAGTACCCTTGTGGCCAGAAAGGGTGCACTAGCAGTGCCATATGTCACGGTCTTCAACTCATACGTGTTTAAAGTTGCGTCTGGAGACGATCGCCAAACGATTCGTTGAAGTGGTGTGTCTCTTTCATCAATCCGTATTTGGCGAAACATTTGCTTTATGTCGGCGATGAGCATAATGGCGTGGGTTCTGGAGCGCATGATGATTGAGCGGAGCTCTTCTTGGACGATTGGGCCAACCATGAGAGCGTCATTCAAGGATGATCCCTTCGTGGTTCTACAGGATGCGTCAAACACGACACGAAGTTTTGTTGTCGTGCTGTCTTCTCGAAGAACGGCGTGATGAGGCAGATGATAACAGGGAGATGGTGGGTTTTCATAATCGCGAACTAGTTTCATATGGCCTAATTCTTCATATTCTTGCATAAAATTTAGGTAGTGACCACCCAGCTCTGGATTGCTAGTGAGACGACCTTCGACGAGATGCAGACGACGAATGGCTGAGCGGCGGTTATCACCGAGGTGCAGTAAAGCGTTTTGTTTCAGCGGAAGGCGAACGATATAACGTCCCTCAGGAGAGCGAGAAACTGTTTTGCGGAAATGAGCCTCACAGGCTGCTTCTTCAACGGAAAAGAATGAAACATCCTTGTTTTCCTCAATGATCCAAAACTTTTCCATGAGTTGATGAAGATCTGCTACTGTAGCGACGTTAGCTGTGATCGATTGTGTCGGTAGAAGGTTGGCAGTTGCTCCAGATACGATCCAACCGAGAACTGAGTTGACGAGATTCGGAAGAGATTCGCCGAGTTGAATCCGACCGGACACCCCGAAGAGGTCGAAGAAAATGTCCGCCCGAGAACGAGTTGAACTGGTCTTGTATTATAGAATGATGGATCTGCTAGCTTGATTCCATGCGGAATATTCCAGAACGATACGTCAATCGATATCGACGGAAGGTTTACAATTACTTTTAGGAGAACCAAGAACTACACGGCGGTCGAAAAATTACCAAAACGAGATCGAACGGTTGATTTTAGTTTTGAGCGAGCGTTGGTTGAGGACTGACCGATACCAGCAATTGGAATGTTGATTTTAGTGCGCTTAGCATTTAGCTGTTGAGCGAGCGATTCAGTCATGAACGAGCATTCACTGCCGGAATCTAGTAGCGCCCTAGCGACATGTTCGACACCATTGTCATCGATGATAATGACTACCGCGGTAGCCAGTAAGACGCTTTTCCTTTGCGCGCCAGAAGAAGTGCAGCTAACGTGTTCAGGTATGGCAGCGGTGGAGTTTCTTGGGATTTCTTCTACGACAGGGACAGAAGCAATATTCGGTGTACTAGATTCTTCAGTCCTGGAGTTCACAGAGACTGACTTTCCACCATGACAGAGCTGGGTATGGTGGCGACCTTTACACTTGCGGCATGTGCTTGACGACGGGCATTCACGTACTTGGTGACCTTTCCTGAGACAATTTCGGCACAATTGGTGGCGTCGAACATCCTTCTCCTTATCTTCAACTGTCATTTTTGAGAAAACGGGACACAGGTACAATGGATGATGGTCAGAGCAGACGAGACATTTCCGGTAATTCGGTTGACTGGCCCCGTGGCTGGCGATGGGACGGGAGGCAGGTCTTTTCGTCGAACTTTGGTATACAGTATCGATCGATTTGTGGATTGTCTGTAACACCGTGACTCTTCTTTGTATGAAGTTCGTGAGATCGTTGAAAGTTACATTCCCTTCGATGACAAATATTCCTCCCAATCCCGCCTCGTAGTCGGGTCGAGCCTGTTGCTCAGCATTCTGATCAAGAGTATGTCCCAGCATTCAGTTCTCTCTCCCAACTGTTTAAGTACTCGGACGTTCGCTTCGAATTTCTCGACAAGACTATGTAATTCACACGCTGATTCTCTTTTCAGTGACGTGAATTCGAAAAGCGAGTCTACGTAAGACTGCTTTAGTCGGACAGGGTTCTGATAGTGATCAACCAACAAATTCCAGGCCACTTGGTAATTATTGGCACTGAGGACGATTGTCTGGATGAGCTTAAGGGCGTCTCCAGATAGGGAAGACCGCAAGTAGTAGAATTTTGAATGCTTGAGAGTTCATGTGACGAGTGAACGAGAGAGACGAAGAGGTCATGGAAGTTTAACCAGCTATCGATGTGACCAGAGAATACGGGCAGTTTTACGTCGGGTAGCCGTACTGACGACGACGGAGGAAGTTGTGTTGTTGCCTGAGAAGCAGGTGCGGGGCTAGGGACAGCAGAGGTGTTGAGTGAGAGTAGAAACCCTTTGACTTGGAAATAACTAGATTCGAAATCTGTTCGGATCTTGAGGTTCTGGTCCAATCCATCTTCGTCCAGCGATTCAAGCTCCATTTGAGTTGCGTTGACGTCCTTCCAGAGTGCCACAAGATGTTCCAAGCGTACCGAGACTTGGACAGCATCTCGTTCTTCCTGGTATTCGTCTACGAACGTTTTGATGAGTCTGAACGACGTCAAAAGGCTCTTCAGGCGCGTCTTGAGGCCCTTGATGCGTCGTTCCGTGGACATGATGGGATTAGACGGAGATGAAGGATCGATCGAATCTTGAAAAGGCAATATATGTGCCTTGTATTATATAATGCTCCAAACGGCTAACCTCCAGGATACGTGGCTGAGTTTGGTGAAGATGCCTGGCTGGCAGACTAGCGGAATTCACGAAGGAGTCTGTAAGGCAGAAGACCGCGTAGCTCAAACGGGACGGGTTAGAGTTGTTGGAGTGATAATTACCTTGAAAAGGCAATATATGTGCCTTGAATTATATAAGTAACTCCCAACAGCTATTCTCCTGGACACGTGGCTGGGTTTGGCGAAGATTCCTAGCTGGCGGACTAGCGGAGTTCACGCTATCCGGTTCGAAGGACCAATGTCGATTAGCACAGCGGATAAGAACTAGATTTATTTCCGAATTCTTCACTTCTCCCAACTTAAATCACTGAATAGTCCAATTTATTATAGTTTATGTAAAACTACACTAGTAGGTTAGGTTCTATTGTTCTAACTGTATTTCAACACTTTTTTACACAACTAATCCAATAACTTTAATCCACTTTTCATTTAATAACTACAAATATTTAATAACTACAAATTCAACTTTAACTGCTAATTCAAATTCTACACTTGCTGTCCAAATTTTTCTGTTGCAACGCCTTTTGATGGTGATTTCAACTCCACCTGTTGGTTGATTCCATGACGATAAAAGAAGCCAAGTCCATGCTGCAGAGGTTCCTTTTATAGCTGTCACTTTACTGTGGTTGACGAAGAC
This sequence comes from Armigeres subalbatus, assembly GCF_024139115.2. Taxonomy (NCBI): domain Eukaryota; kingdom Metazoa; phylum Arthropoda; class Insecta; order Diptera; family Culicidae; genus Armigeres; species Armigeres subalbatus. The sequence goes on along the minus strand of NC_085141.1, from coordinate 210,254,030 downwards.
GGATGTCAAAGAACGCAAGTTGTCGCATACATGGCTGAATCGGTAGTCGATGAACGAGGGAACAGCTAGTGATGTGCGATGATATACTTCATGCATAGATGTCGCTTCTCGCATATGCGAACACTCTAAAATCAAAACATTCTCACCCGTACTGGAGAAAATAACCGAAAGCTGCAGATAGAATATCCGATGCTTGCGATTAGGTTGCTAAGATTTTTTGTAAAAACAGGTTAATCCACTCAGCGGTTAAGTTTCATTCGCAAATTACATAACGCTAAACTCAACCCACACCAAGCCTCTAGTAATGCTTCATGTATGGTAGGATTCTGAAATTTATCAAGTCCTTAACGCTCAGACAAATACCCTCCCACAACCTGAAACGTCATGTAGTTTGTAAATGGGCCCTCATGATGCTTTTCTCGAATCACGATATAATCGCTTTCATTCGCAGAACATACCAAAAATAATTGCCTACCTTACGGCTTCCAAACACGATTCAAGCATCAACCTTTCGTGGTTCGATACACGATTTTCTTCATAATTTCGCAAATAAATGATTCAATTAGTGTAAGAATATTTAGTTTTATCATCCTTCGCACGAATCCTACAAACATTTTCTCATTCAATAATGGAAAGATACAATGGATCGTATGTACCATTAGATAAACTTTCAACGTCAATTCATGTGAATAATTGCGAGTCAAATTAGTTGATAAATTCCTTCAGGATAATTTAGATTTATTATTGCTTGCAAAAAGTATTTTGATCTGTAAAATGATACCGAAACTCGGGAAGTTGAAACACGTGAGAGTTTTGAGAGGATTCACAACAGCTGATCGATATAGAGAGGAATGGAATCAAACGCACGTACCAGTCATAAAACTTATATGCAGGCAGAGTTAAAACAAGCATCCAATAATTTAATATATTATGTTTGAAGAAAACCGAACGTGCAAATTTACGACAAATTTACAACTTCTGATTTTAAGAATTTAACGGTAAATCGCATATTGGAAATTATAGGACTCAAATTTCCAGGGAAAAAGAGGAATAATAATATAATAAATTAGCAATCATTTGTCATAAATTCAAGAATTTTGTAGAACAACGACGTTAGGGGAAACAGTATTTTGTGCACTTAAAAGCTTGAAAATCACTTTAACATGGACAAAACGTGAACGGAACGAATCGCAATGTTCACAAGACTTGTAGAGCACACCAAAAGCTTCCGCATAGAGGTTGTTGCGATAGTTTTCGACGTTTATATCCCTTGTTAGATTTTTTCCAAAATTGAAAATAGCCCGAAAACACTAAATCGACTTGATCCACCTCGAAATTTTATCCGAACTAGCTGAAAATTTGACAGGAGACTTATTTTAGCATAAGAATAGTGATTCTGGGCTGACCAGTTGAATTTTTGATACTTTTGAAAACATGAAGAGGTCTACTGTATACGCATATTTCTATTCGTGTGTGTTTGACAGAACGTGTCTACAGTAGCGCTATCTGATCATTTCATAGCGGCAGTTTTTGCTTATTGATTGGTCCATTGGGGGAATCTGAAACGCACTCTCACAGTCAGTGTGATAGTATTTTACATGCAACCAATAGGAATTTACGCTCAATAAGATGATTTGATTTTCTCTATTTGTTTGCATGCTGCCTTTGTTCAACGCAAGCAAAATGACTGGTACTATAAACAGCAACCCATCTTTATCTCTCGTATGTCCGAAATCAACAATCAAAAATTATCCACCTGATAGGGACAAGGATGCCGACATTTTGTCCATTTCTCTCGAGACTTTCGCTGGTTTAAATGAGATATTGCGGACATTCATCGTCGTTTTTTGCTATTTGGCGTCAAAACCAAATGTAAGCAAGCTGGCTATTGGAATAATTCTGGTTGGAAATGCAATATATGAAGATTTATAACGATAAATGTGCTCAACCGTAGCATAATGGGCCAAGGTTTGAGCCGTTACCCCTACGATATACGTCATCAAATCAAGATGAAGTACTTTGAGGATAATCAATCTACATATTCGCCTTTAATTCCAGCTTTATGCACATCGTGATGAACCTGTTGGTGCAGATATTCCTCGGGGTCGCCCTTGAGTTGGTTCACTGCTGGTGGCGAGTCGCGCTTGTATATCTGGCTGGAGTCCTGGCCGGATCCATGGGAACGTCCATTTTCTCACCACGGGTGTTCCTGGCTGGTGCGTCCGGTGGCGTGTACGCCCTCATCACAGCCCATATTGCTACAATCATTATGGTAAGTGCGTTCTGCCACTCTCTATCATACAATATGTAAGCATTCAACGAGAGCTTAATGTTTCGTTATTTGAAACGACTAAAATGGCGACGATCCAAAGTGGGAGTGGAAGCCATCAACAAAACTAGCCTAGTTGTATTACCTTTAGTATCTTTGAATATCTTTCTCACTTTAACATTGTGCTTTCGTTTCAGAACTGGAGCCAAATGGAGTACGCCATCGTCCAACTGTTCGTATTCCTGGTGTTCTGTGTGACCGATCTGAGCGTATCCATCTACAACAGCATTTACGATCCCTATGACAAAGTTGGATACATCGCACATGCCAGTGGAGCTTTGGCAGGTTTTCTTGTTGGGATTGGAGTGCTTCGGAATCTCAGGGTTAGGCCATGGGAACGAAAGCTGTGGTGGTTTGCGGTTACCATCTACTTCCTGCTCATGGCTGCCGGACTGATGTTCCACATTTTCTATCCCGCACACTTTTATCCCACGTTTGCTTAGGCCGTTTGTTTTGGAGCGGCATTTGTAGATTTCCACACAGCCGCTAAGCAACGTTTCAAGTTATTCGAAGTATCACAAAAGACAATCGGTTGTGTAGCATTGAAGCAAATTATGACAGCGCAAATGCGAAACTAATTCGTGCCTCTCGGAATGTGTGACGGGCGTATTTATTTATGTATAGTTATTTAAGTGAAAAGGAACTGTTCCAGTACTTTAAGCCAAGGTGCCTTTGATATCTTTACTTAAGAAGTATTTTATCCTACTTTATAGTCTTAAAGCACAAATCCAACAAATATTATTTGCTTTGAGCTGATGTTAAATAAGATTTCATAGACAGTTAATCTGTATTTGGAACAAAATAAAGTATTTTATCTTTACAAACTGATATTTGAATAAACTGTATAAACATGCTGCATATCACATCACCTATTCAAGCTAGAACAAATCTGATTGAAAACCTTGTGTAAAATTTTAAATTCCTATGCGTTCACTACTATTTTTCCCTTTTGCCTTTCTCGTACAACAAAGTTGTACCGAAAGGCTATCATTTCACTACGAAAACGAGCTTTTTATAGAAGCCTCGGAGACCCATAGTGTTATATACCAATCGACTCAGCTTGACGAGCTGAGCAAATGTCTGTCTGTCCGTGCGTATGTGTTTTCCCAAAAGCCAAGAAAAACATTAGACAACTTTTTATACAGTAATCAGTAACCGATTTTCTCGCAACAAGTTTCATTCGACAGGGGGCAAAACCTAGTTGATCACTATTGAATTTGATAACGATTGGACGTTGCGTTTAGAAGTTATAAAGAAAATGGTACATCGAACCATATTAGCACCATATAAGGTTGGTTTCTTCGCTAAATGGGAGAAAAGCAGTATCACTACTCGGTGAATTAAGTTGGGTTTTTTAATCGAATTTTGGTGCCGGTGATCTCACTGATCTCACTACACAACTTATTAGCAACTGATGATTGCTGTTAATATGTTTGATGGTTGCATTTGAAATGCATTTTACATAACAACGATTGCCAACGAATCAGTAACCGATTTTCTCGCAACAAGTTTCATTCGACAGGGGGCAAAACCTAGTTGATCACTATTGAATTTGATAACGCTTGGACGTTGCGTTTAGAAGTTATGAAGAAAATGGTACATCGAACCATATTTGCACCATATAAGGTTGGTTTCTTCGCTAAATGGGAGAAAAGCAGTATCACTACTCGGTGAATTAAGTTGGGTTTTTTAATCGAATTTTGGTGCCGGTGATCTCACTGATCTCACTACACAACTTATTAGCAACTGATGATTGCTGCCAATATGTTTGATGGTTGCATTTGAAATGCATTTTACATAACAACGATTGCCAACGACCCTAAGTCCAATTATTTGGTCCGTGCTCAATAATAACGATTCTTTAGATAGACCCGTAACTGCTAGGGACATCGGACGGCGAGGAAATGTTGAAATATTCGTCGATGGATATCTTCGGTCCTGCAGCATTGGCTGATCCTTCGGGAGGGGAGTTGAACTTCCAAGGCCCTCCGTAACTGATGGTTACCGAGTGGAAGAGTGGAAAGACCTTGTTCAAAACAAACCGTACCATGTGGCTTTATATATGCCTAATTGCCTACCCAGATATCGACGTCGTTGCATTAGTAAGTGGTCTTAAAGATGTCTTGGATTAATTACCAGGAATGGTAGAAATTTCGTATCATGTGGCTTGAACAGGTGGCAATAGGCTGAGGTGACTGGAATGACAATGACATGTAGCGCGGATGACCAGGGTTGGACGGAATTACACAAGCGAGGTTAGATCCGAAGGATTACAGTAGACGTTCGATAACTGCAAGTCATTTAACTACAATGCTTTTTAACTGAAATTCTATAGTTGCAACAGCTTTGCAGTTATCGGACCGCTAAACTTCAAACTGATGTCAGAATCAATGACAGCTGCATTGCGCTGCACATTTGGATGCACTTTTATTGCATCTGACGTCGATTGACAACCGTTTGACGTCTAGAATGCGTTGCAGTTATCGAACGGCAATGGTTAACTGAAAAATAAACATCTTGCAGTTATCGAACGGCTACTGTACTTATTTGAGGTATCCGAAGGATTACTTAGCTTCTCGATAAACCCACGTCGAATGGAGTATTCTTCTCCACTGGTCTCGATCCTGGGCCAATCACTTCCAGTCGCCTCTTCCGGGTTCTCTACTGAATATTATCTTCCGAAGGATTACATACCCGGAGTTTCGTGGTGTGGCCTGAACGAACGCTAGCAGCACTCAGGTTTCCCATAGATTACTGCAACTTATACGTGACCAGATTAAGTCACAAACAAGTTGCAGCAATATTGTTTGTCTGACTTGTCCTGCTCGGGGGCGACAGCATTTATCAAGGATGGCCTGTTTGTTGCTTCAACGCTCAATGATTGAGCGCCCACTATTAGGCAGTCATAGTGTACAGTGTGCATCTATCGATAGGCATTTGCCCGGAATAAGGCAATGGTGGGTGTGATTCCTTCTTTAAAAATATGCGTTGCCCGGATTATGGCATCGATGAATGTTTTTCCTTCTTTAGAAATATACGTTTGCCCGGAATATGACCTTTCAAACCCACGATCCCTTCTTCAAAATCAGTCAATGTTTCCAAAAGCCTTCTTTTAATCAAATGATAAAGCTATTTATTATATTAATTATATTAATATAAATAATTAATATAATTATATTAATTATTTATATTAAGAGCTAACAAGCTATTTATTATTATATCGTAAAGAAAAAACCTTATAAGTTATGGCAAAAACCTATAATGCAATGTAGTTTTTTCTTATACAGTTAAACCTTAAACCTCCATGAGCCGATGTTTTATGATTCGATATCGGCTCATGGAAGCAAATTATGCTATCTAATCTAATCTAATCTAATCGAACACAAACGCAGCCAGTACAAAGAAAGCATCCTGGAAAATCATTGAGTTAGATGACGCCCAATAATTTTTCTTGTCAATATTGAGGCTTACAGCATACCAGTGATATGACATAAACTTCAAAGCGGCCAGGCCCACTGCGTTGTGTTTGCCGCAGAGATGATTCTTCGAGATGTATCGTGTTCAAGTAGTCACTTCAACATGATACATATCACGAATCTACAGGGGTTGAAGGATGCGTGGACATACCGTACCATACGCACCGCGTTCTTTTTAAGTTCTTATTTTGGTAGTTTTTATATAAATATGTAGTGAAATGAATAACATTATAATAAGAAATTATATCAAATTTTATATATATATATTTGTAGAACATAACATCAATTGGGAGCCAAAGTTAACTCGGGATGCACATCTCTTGTAGAAAAAGCTGGAAATTGTAAAGAATTTGATTATTATTTAGAATGTTATAAGTATCAGATAGCAGGTCATGTGCCAGGACGTCGTCTGCATAAAGGTTACATGGCAGGTTGTGAAACTTTCATTCCTGGGATGTTTTGTAGTGTATTATGAAAATGTTATATCATGAAAATTCGAAGATACATAATACAATACATAAGATACGTAATAAATATATAAAAGCATGCAATTATGAAAATTTTATAATATGAAAATAAGAAACATAAAAATATAATGTAACAAGAGAATAAAAATTGCTATCCAGCTTTTTACGCTAGCCATAAATTAACAAGGGGTAAATCAAATTTGACATATGCTGTGAACTTAATGTTTTATAACATCTTGGTAGCCATGAAATTGAACTTTGATTTTCCTCGTTACCAACGAGATTTATTAGGTTGTTTGTTTATAATCAACAAATCAAAATTCAATTGAAATATCCGATGAACAAAACAAATTCAGGCATTCACATTTTCTAATATTATATTTACTAACTATTCTTTTGTTTTAGGATTTCATTTGATGGATACAGACATATGTTTGAAAAATGGCTAAGTAAAGAAACATTAGTGTTGTATTCACCCTGTGTGGAAAACATTTACGATACTAGCATTGGACTCAGCAATAAATGAATAAGCCATTAGAGTTTGTGAATTGCAACAGTAAACGAAGCCATGAATACTGTAGAATGCTGTCCTTTCTGTATTGGAATCCGAGGCTCCCGCTATTCCTCTGTGAGGAAATCATTCGCAGCTATTTTTATGTTTTATTCCTAGCCGTTCGTTGGTTCTATTTAAACCTTGCGGATGTAAACAAAAGGTTTACCTCATTGCACTCTTTCTTCTAGAAGCCCTTCCGTAATATGTGCGTATTGTATTTTATCTGTAAATAAAGTCAGGGATCAATACGATCATTAGTCGCCCAGCTCATGTTTTAGATGAACAATAATCTCATTCACAAATCTGTTTGAGAGATGCCACTGTTATTCGAATAACTTTATGTAGCCCCAAATTCGAAGATTTTACTCTCAAAACTAAATTTTTACGAGGTTCCTGAAGGTTCAGATCTGCCGGAGGATCACATAATAACCGCCCGGAATTATTAACTTTGCGAAAGTGATACAGCGGCATTGCAATACCCTATTTATGTGGAACGCGTGTTTCCTTATACATTAAAAATAACCAATTATCCAAATGCGTTGACACTTGCCAAGCTTATGTTTTTATCGATACCTAGAAGAAGCAAAAAATAATTATATGTTTTGATACGAGCATGCTCGAATTCCAAGCAAAATTACGACAGTCTAATGTTGTAAACAAACATGTTTTAGCGAAGCCCCGATTGCTAAGATCCATCTATAAAAATTATAGTGGACACAGCATGTGTCAAAAGGGGTGATTCAAAGTATTATGGCACTGGCTCGTAAAAAGCTGGATATGAAATGAAAAAATATGAAAACATGAAATTAAAAAATGAAGATACAAAAATATGAGTACTAAAAAAACCTAAAAGCATGAGAATATGAAATTATTGAAAAATTTGAAAATATAAAAAGTGATATTGAAAATATGACAATATGAAGATCTGAAAATAAGATAATATAAAAATATTTAAACACAAAAATATATAACATGGAAATATGAAAGTATAAAAACATATGAAAACATAAAAACATAAACATAAAAATTATAACAACATGAAAGTATAAAGATATAAGAAAGACAAAAAATTTAAATATGAAAATTAAATATACGAAATTATAACAATATGAAAATATAATGGCATAAAAAACGAAAATACAAATATATGAAAATACAAAAGATTAAAATATGGAATTTGAAATTAAAAATACAAAGACATAAAAATATGAACATATACAGGAACAACAAATGTGAAAGCATGAAAATATAAAAATATAAAAGCGTCATAATGTGAGCACATAAAAGTATAAAAATGGGAAAAATATAAGAATATGGAAAATATAATAATATTATAATATGAAAGTGTAATAACATGAAATTATATAAATATGAAAATACAAAAATACAAAATATAAAAGTTTAAAAATATTAAATCATTAAATATCAAAAAAGAAAGTGTAATGTTAAATTTAAATAGGTATAAAAATATGATAATATAAAAACATAATAAAATTAAAATTTTAATGCACAGAAATAATATACATAAAAGTGTTAGATTAGGAAGGTATAAAATACGTAATTAAAAAAATATACAATGTTAAAATATAAAATTATAAAAATATGAAAACTTAAAAAATTAAAATGTAAAAATATGAAAAATAAATATAGTGAAATATAAAAAATAAGTATAATGAAATATGGAAAATAAATAAATTACTATAAATTATTTCGTGGACTAGAAACTAGTGATACTCATGTTTCCTTTGAAATCTCTGTCCAGATTGCTATCAGAAATCAAGGTGGGTGTAGTCCTTAATTTCAATCTATGACAAAATGACAAAAGCATTAGAATAACTATTTCTGGCCACGCTTATCTGTACCGTCACTAGGGAGAGAAGGAAGAAGTACCACGGAGTTGGATATTGGGAAGGTATTCGTTGGATCAGGATGTGCCTGTAGCTGGCAATGTGACCATGGTAGAACTTACCCCGTAACACACCACGAAGAGGTATCTACCCAGCGTTACGGGTAGCTCATGGAAGCAAATTATGCTATATTTAAAAATATTTTCTGGATTACTGTGATGGTCCCTTCGAACAGCTTTCAAAGGATTTTCTTTTCCACATCTCGATATTTCCATGAGTCGATGGTCCCTTCGATATCGACTCATGGAGGTTTTACTGTACATATCATTAAGCGCCTGTTTTGGCAAACAAGTATTAGGAATCTAAATAATAAATAACATTACATTTTTTACGTGTACGCATTGCAATAATCTTTGTGGAATGCAACTTGTTGCGCGAACATCAGATGAGTAGAAATTCCAAAATGTGATCTTTTTCTATAAGAGCTTCAATAAGTATTTAGGACATAACTTTCAAATGCCAATTTAAGCCAGTAAAATTTACATTTAATGTTCGTATATAAGTCTGTAACTGAAGTGCAAAATGTATAATCCGTTATTTGTATGAGATCTAAATATCAAAAGCCCGTATAAATCCTTTCATCCCTGGCTCAGCAACACCGTTTATATTACAAGACTGCAGTCACATGTCAACAGGATATCATCACTTACCATGTAGGAGGTACTAAAGCATAAATGCATGTTTAATTCGTTTGGATTACAATCAACGTTCGGGACTCCTATCAACCACAGTACCTATATGTAATTACATACACTCTGCTAAAACATATTAAATTTTACATTACCATTCAAATTCAAAATTATTTGCGTGGTTTACGCGCGCGATCGACTCTCTTCTCTCGCATCTCTCTCAACCCGAGTCGAGACTCAACACGCTTAAAGTCATTCACACAATTTTGTGTTTCGATCACACAAAACGGGCCTAATCTGGAACAACACATTTTATGAGTAACTGCCATGTTACTCATTTTAGTGTAATTGACGGTTAACGATTTCCGATGAGTTCATTTCACACAGTGAGAGAGCGGTCGGAAAACGGACCTTGTGAATACTAAAATATTCCAATCCGTAAAACACATGCATCTGCTGGCCAAAGGACACGTCTGGTTTGCACTAAACTTCACAACACAATGATGTCACGGTCGCCAAAAGGAAAAATCGCGTTGCGCTATTTTATGGCTTCTCGGCAGACCCAGCGGCTGCTCATTCGCTGGTGTCTGCACCAATCAGAACGTGGTAATGGAATGATGCAAGAATTATGCGGTACCCATATTTATAGGTTCCCTTGATCTCAATGTTTTTCACTGAAACAGTTTCATGCCTATTGAAACAAGTTTTTCGGGTCTTATCAAGCATGGACATGAAAGGCATACTTGAAATCTGTCGATTGAGGGGCTTACCGCAGAAATTCGTTCATTGAGACGAACGCTATTAACGTTTAAAATCTTTCAACACAGCGTAACGCGGTTGATTCGAATATTTTGGAATGACACCCGGTATAGTAAAGAGAGACGTAAGTCCTACGTCAAAAATAGAGCTTTTAGCTGATTTTTTCATTGTCAAATGCAAGTTTTGACAGTATTATTCATGTATGAGTGAAAAACATGTATAAAAGGTCTATCGGGGAAGCAGTCGCTGAAGACAAATGTCATTGTCTTCAACGATGAAACGAAAAGTTTCAATGCAAAAAGCAATACCGAAAATACCGGTTTTTGAAACGGAAAAATACCGGTATTTTCGGTATTTCAAATTATGCTCTCAGTATAAAAAATCACGAATGGTTTTCACCTACTATCAGCCTAATATTCACCGTGAGCTGAGCTTGAGCTTGATTGACTGCTCGTAGTTGCTACTCCATTATGACCAGATCAGCTGTTCTTGCACAGGGAACCAACAGATGTTTTTGCTTGGGACTGGCTCACATCTTCAATGTACAAGTACTGGTGATATCATTTGTTAGGTCATACTGGCACCTGCCACGTCAGAATGCAAGGAAGGGGAAGGAAATGATGATGCAATCACTCGCCCACTGCAAGCCGAATATACCTCTGTACTTGCCACGATTTCATGCGGAATTTGTTGGAATTTTTGGGTTAGGTTCAAGAGGACCGTCTTGGTTAAAGGCTGCCTCACACCTCGGGAAAATTTTCTTCCGGATTTTGATCCCCGTGCATTTTAAATGGGGCCGGGATTTTGATTTTCCGTGCCCAAATCCCGAAAACATCGCATATGCAAAAATGCATGGGGAAAAAATCCGCGGATCAAATTCCCGAGGTGTAAGGTGGCCTTAACGAGCTGCCAATGTGATACACTCAGAAATAAAATAAATCCATGAAGGGTTTTAAATTAATCTTTGTATTCATTTTTGACAGTTATACATTACATAGTATAAAAAGTATACTATCTGAAATTAAAATTTATACTTAAACGGAATAACGCGGGAATATATTTGATTGCATACTGTCTCCTGAAAATGTTTTTAATTTTGTTCAATTTACTTGAATATTGTTGCCGCGTTTTTCAAGCCAACGGGAATCCCGTAAAATAAAATGAATTAAAAACAAAACATCCACATCGATATAATCGTGAGTAACTTTAAAAAATAATGTGTAACAAGACATAATGTATTCCGATTATTATTTTTTTTGTAGAGCCATTCAGCGAGAAGCAGGGTAAAAAAAACAACCGTTGCAAATCTTGTCCTTACGGGGTTGATTCCACCAAAGCCCCGTGTCAATATTTAAATAATGACACCACCAGCGCTGGAACAAGCAGGAGCTACCGCATCCCAGGTAGACATCTCGGACAACACCATGGCCTGTTTGCTCATTGACACGGCCCACATGCTACCACAAATGACACGTGAAACTTTGGCCAACAGTGAAAATTTCGACTACCGGAACCACCGGCAATTATCATCGATGTTCCGATAACGGATCATTCCATTGGATCGATCACTACCCTGGAGAGCGGTGTCCCGAAGCATCTGGATTATCCGATCATGCCTGGAAAGCAACAGGTACTGAACAACAACCATGGCAGTTTGCAACACCTGATATCAGAACTGCACTACCCGGATAAAAGCGTACCATAGGCTCAACAGTGTAAACAATTGAATTACCATATGCTCTACGGTATACAATAGGATATATTGTTTCTCGATAGTTGTCCATATTGTATCAACACCATGGATATAATACATCAACATTGTTCTCAAATGTAACAATACTTCCAATTGTTTTTAGAACTTGTTAGTGCATAAATTTTAATCGTTGATAGCTTCTGAAAATTTTATTCAAATTGCATATTAGCAATATAACAATATTCATCCTATTGCCGCAAATATGTATCATTTTTTTTTTAAACTTCATTTTTGACCGGTAAAGCCGTCATAATTAAGAAATCCAATATCGTATTGTTTTACTATAAAAATACAATTCAACCTAATGTAATTTGAATGGTTTTCTTCGCATATTTCAACAATATATTTACGATACACTCTATTGTTTGACAAAAAATAGTGTATGAAAAATCTCAAATTTTGTATAGTTACGATACTTAACAACCCGTACGTTCTAATGCGAAAACTTAAATTACAATTTAATGAATGGTTCATAACAATACATTCTAATGTATTTCTATTATTTCATCTACATTTAAATTTATTGTAAATTTATTGTGTTTTATAGTGATGTTACAATACATTGTATTGTTTTTCTATAATATTTTTTATTCGGGTACACATAGCGTCGGAGCGAAAAGATGTACTCCAGCACCTGCGAATAATTAGATTGAAAAATCGGCCATCATTTGGTTTACATCTAGTTTTGTCGTACTATTAATGTTGCTTTGGTAAGATAACTTTAATTTTCTGTGTTTGTTCATATCCAATTCATATCTTTTCTCCCTAGATTGTAGAGCTCGAAGCGGAAGAGAAATGAAATGACCTATTTACACTTTTTATCTGGTCATGCTCCGGATCATCAAAAGCCGTACGCATCCACTTTCAGCTCAGCCAGTCAATCAGCTATTGGCTTCGTATCTCCTGATGATTTCCGCCTGTTTCCAGTGGTATTCAACAAAATAAACACCGCTACAGAAAACGACGGATTGCCGAAAATGTAGCAGTCCCAAACTCACGAAGGAACAAAATTATTGACTTCTAAAATTTTCATCTCCATTAATCTACGGCTTAACCAATTTATTAAATCATAAGTGGTCATACAGCATTTGAATAAACTTTAATAAAAATAATAAACATTCTTATTTTATCTTTTAGAAGAAAAAAAAAACAATAACAAACTATCATAACCTAGAAAACATACACAAATCCAAAATAAACTAAACAAAGTATAAAGCCTACCTATACTAGCGAACGATTTTTTCAAAGTTATACTAACACAGTATTTTTGGAACGAATACGAATTTGGGGTCAACCAGGCGAATAGCCATTTAGAATGACTTTTAATCTATTTAGTATACATTTTTTCCAGAGTGTAGATAGGAAACTGATGCAATAAGGCTGGTATACACCTCACAGACCTAACCTCAATTATATTTTTTCATGTAAATTGAAAATTTTCGCTACATTTTTATACTATTTCAGAGGAGTCCCCATTTGTTTCTATATGACCAAACTAAAGTGTGATGCTTATAGTCGCACATTTTAGTTGTATCGTATCGAAACATGACGAAAATCCTCAGAAAAAGTAATTTTCGTTGCGATGCATGCCGGACGCAACCGCCATCATGGCGATCAAAATGGACTTGACAGTTTGAAGCAAAGTTTCTTACACATATTAAAAGAATAAAAGACATTACACAGCGACTGTGCATGTCTTACACATAATTTTCACACAGATTGCTATTCTCTCGTGTCATCATCGTCATGTGTGAAAATTATTCATGCGATGTGTAATTTACTTTAAGCGTGCAAAGCGGTGAATGCTTCATACTTTTGTTCACAGTGAAAGAGCTCGCGATAATGTTGTCAAAAAATGTTTGTTTTGTTTGGTGTTGTGCTGACTGCTGAGGTGTTGTGCACACATTCCGTTCGAGAACGTTGTAACGAGAGGTTGCAAAAATCTTTTGGTGCGAGTTTAAGAGTGGTGATAAAAATAGTTTGGAAGTTTTTTGGTCGTTTAATAAAACCTAGCTAGTAAATACGAATAAAAGGCCTAGTGAATTAATCAGAAGAATATATAGAGAAGAGAGAAATCAAAAGTGTGATCAGCGGTTTTTCGGCGTTTCAAGATGGCGGAAGGAGGCGGAGGCGGTAAGCCTCCGGATCCGGGAACAAAGAAGAAAAACAAAATGGAGGAAAATGCTCACAAACACGCAACGACAAGCGACGGAATACATGGAAATGGAACAACGGTGCAGCAGAAGTATCTGTACACGAAAAGTGACCATGGACCGTATCGTGTTTATGTGGAATTGACGGACAAGACAAACAAAATTAACAAGTTCACACTGGGAGCATGGTTAAGGAAGCTGGACAAATATCGACGAAGCGTGACGGAGATGAAATATCTCGGCAGGAATAAAATTATCGTTTTTATGAGCTTTATGACAGCGGCAAATGCAATGGTGGACGATGAAAATCTACTGGAAGCAGGATACAAGGCGTACATCCCACGGCATCTTGTGTGCATATCAGGTGTATTAGCAGGAATCCCAACGGACATCACGGAAGACGAAATCCTAAACGACATTGAAAGTCCAGCTCCGGTGATGAGTGTATTTCGACTATCTCGTTTCGTGGATGGATTGAGACAACCAAGCAACAGAGTGAGTGTGACATTTCGATCAAAAACCCTACCAGAAAAAGTGAGAGTGCTTGGATCATCGTGCAAAATTAATCCATTCATTCGAAAAGTGGAGTTTTGCATAAACTGCCACAGGTTCAACCACAAAGCAATCAACTGCAAGGGACGGAAAAGGTGTGAAAAATGCGCAAAAATACATTCACCTGAGGACGAGTTTTTCCGAAACTGCAACGAGGAGATCAAATGTTTCCACTGCAGGTCAAGCAGTCATCAGACAACGGACCCAAACTGCCCCGAACGTATGCGACAAGCAAGCATCAACGCGATGATGGCCAAGAAGTGTATCACGTACGTGGAAGCTAGGGAACTGGTGGCACCAGTACCAGTGCATAATTCGTATGACTTACTGGCGAATTATTCAGAATTCCCAGTGATCAAGGAAAGCTACGCAAAAACAACAGCAGGAAGATACACAAAGAGAGCAATGGAAGCAAGAGATGAAAGCACAACGGTAAACAAGGCAACAGTCAGCAAAGTTACACCGGTGGAAAGCAATGAAAGCACAACTGGAAAAAGAATGCGGATTGAACGACGGCCAGGTACAAGCCAGAACAACGGAACCGGATTGAAGAACACAGAAGCAGTAACCGAGAAAGAAAAGTGGGAAACAGCGTTAGCCGAAGCGTATAAGAAAGCCGAAGACGGTGCCAACCGGAATGCAATGACAAATGCCGTGAGCTTCTACTCAGCTCTCATGCAAATCCCTGAAATAACAGAGCTTGGTCGCGAAAAATCAAAGATATATCGAAAAAGTTTTTAAAATTGATGATTATATAATGTAAATGCAGTTCAACTTTTATAAAAAATATTTTTTTTTTCTCTTCACAGCAATCACTGATAAACTGGACTTTGTGCAATGCAATATACAAAGTGTTGCGAAAAACAAAGACGAACTGCAACGTACATTGTTGGACAAAAGCTATGCCGCCGCATTTTTATCCGAAACATGGACTCAAACATCTTTAGAAGGTACTAATAAATATAATATAACCGGGTATAATAAGTTTTTAAAATCAAGAAACGATAACTATGGAGGAAGTGCAATATACCTTAGACAAGATTTAGCATATGTAGAAATAGACACTCCACCTACCTCTGAATTTATACAGTTAGTCATGGTTAGGTTGATTTGCTTGGATTTGGTCATGGTGTCAGTATATATCGCTCCACAAATCCCAAATAATTTACTAGAAACTGATTTGAAATCTATTTTCCATTGTTTAGCGAACTTTACTAAAGTAGTGATAGGAGGGGATTTTAATGCTCATTCCTCAGTCTGGGGTAATGACTACCAAGACTCGAAAGGAGAAATTATATTGGATATTATAAATAACAGCAACATGATACTATTAAATGATCAATCTAAAACATTCGTTCCCATTCAGTTAAATAGAAAAGCCACAGCAATAGACCTAACCTTATGTACTGCCAATATTCACAATTCATTGATTTGGAAAACATTACAACACAGTATTGGAAGTCATCATTTATTAATAGAATTCTCTTTTCAACGCGATACTCAAATATCTAGGCCCCGCTACTTTTATAACCACAAAAAAATTAGTCAGAAAGTAGGTCAAATCTCACCAGAAGAGTTTAACTCAATAGAAGAATTGCAAAAAATAGTTTTGGCCATTTTCGAAGAAAATAGAAAAATAAATAAGTTTACCCCAAAATACTGGTGGTCAATAGATGTTGAAAACGCTTGGCTCGAAAAAAATCAGGCACGATCAATTTTTAACAGAACATCTAGTGTGGAGAATTTGATTGATTTAAAAAAGAAACAGGCTGTTTTCAATAAACTGAAAAAAGAGTCAAAAACAGAAAACTTCAAAAAATTTGTTGAGGAAATTAACCCCCAAATGAGCTCGTCAGAATTGTGGCAGAAAATAAACAGATTAAGCGGAAAAAGCAAAAAAGCTCCAACTAATAACATTCTTTTTGAAAACGAGGACATGGCAAAAACATTTTTAAATAAGCATTTTGGCCATAACGACCCAATAAATTTAACAGACGATCAATTTACAATAAATTATAACATTTTAAGCTTAGAAAAGTTTAATGAAATTTTAAATAATAAGAAAAAGTCAAGCCCTGGGGAAGATAAAATTTCTTACGAATTACTCAAAAGTTTTAAAAATGGAACAAAAATCAATATAGTGAAACTTTTAAATGAAATTTGGAAAGATTGTTATTTACCCATGTCACTTAAAACAATAACAATAGTAGCTATTCCCAAACCAGGTAAAAACCAAAGCACAATAGATGGTAAACGCCCAATATCCTTAGTTCCCACTTTGACCAAAATTACTAATAGTGCCGTATTAGAGAAAATCCAAAGTCACATTTTCCAAAACAAAATAATACCTGAAACTTCATTTGGTTTTCGCAAAAATTCATCTACTATAACTTGTACAAATTTTTAGTAAATACAGTCAAACAAAATAAGAGGCAGAATTTCGTAACAGCTTGTATATTTCTAGACTTATCAAATGCATTCAATGCTGTAATCACAGACAAGCTTATCAATATCATGCAAAACTATTATTTTCCGGGAGAGCTTAGTTCGTGGGTTTCCCAATTCCTCAAAAACAGAAAAATAATATTCAATACGAAAAGTGGGAAGATTGAGAAATTCGTAAGCAATGGTTTACCCCAGGGTGACGTCCTCTCCCCAACTTTATTTAATATTTACACATCCAATCTGCACAATAATGAAGACACAGAAGTTGTACTAGTTCAATTTGCGGATGATTTTGGTATCATAGTAAGGGCTAGGAACATAGAAAACTTAAATAGTAGAATGCAAACAGTTGTTGATAATTTTTGCTTAAAAATGAGCGAGCTGAACTTTAAAATTAATCCTGAAAAAACTAAATTAATTTTATTCCAAAATTCTAATAATCTAATTAACATTACTATTGACAATATAAATATAGAAAATGTAAGAATACACACGTACTTAGGTTTAACTTTGGATAAATATTTGAGCTTTGGAGTTCACATAAAAAATACCAAGACAAAAGTTACTGATCGACTAAATATGATAAAAGTTTTGAACAACATGAAATTTGGAGCTCACCCACAAACTATGATCACTATTTACAAGTCAATTTTTAGAAGCATTATAGAATACGGAGCATCCGTCTTTAACAATAGTAAAAAAACAAACAAAAAAATTTTAGAAACAGTTAATAATACATGCTTGAGGAAAATAACAGGGTGTACTAAAACAACGCCATTAAATACTTTAATGGCTATTAGTGCACAACAACCTATACCACTAAGACATGAGTTTGTTGCATCTAAAGAAGTAGCTAGAATAGTTCATCAAAATAGTATAATAATGAAGCAATTTAATTCTCTACCCACGGATGTTGATACTGAAAAATTGACGTATATAGAAAATATATTTACTAAGTACAGACACATTTTTGAATTGATATCACCATGTATACCCATTAACATTAAGATTCAGGACAGGTTGTTAGAGATTTACCCCACATTAGACAATATTTGTTCATCCAAACGAAATACAAACCCCGTGCATTTGAAGCAGGCAGCACTATGTGTCATGAATGGTAAATTTAGAAATAGGCCTCAGTATTTACTGATGCATCTAAAGATCAGGCAAGTTGTGGAATCGGAATTTACGTAGAACATACTAAATCAAAACATTTTTATAAATTGCAAACTGAAACTAGTATAGCAACTGCTGAGTTAATTGCAATTAGCGAAGCACTTAACATTATAGAAGAACAAGAGATTCATTTTGCTGTTATTTATACTGATTCTAGAACCGCGTGTCAGATATTACAAGAAGCTTTAAATTCACTATCAGCACCCCAAATAGTCGTTGAAATTATAAAAAGGGCTATTCATTGGAAAACTACTCTTCAATGGATCCCCAGTCATGTGCAAATTTCAGGAAATGAAACCGCTGATACATTAGCTAAACATAGTCTAACAGATACTAAGACCAAGTCCAATCAAATATTGCTCAAAGATGCTTATTGGAAATTTAAAAATATTCTTATCACAAATAGTAGTAACTGGTATAAGGAATATGCACTTGAAAAGGGAAAGTATTTTTTCGAATTCCAAAATGAAATTCAGGCGGAGGCATGGTTTTTTAACAAACAATTATCGAACGAACAAACAAGACTGCTAAATAGACTAATATCGGGACATAATCTGTCGAACTATTGGAAAGCTAAAATGAAAATAATTCAAGATGAGAACTGTGACCTTTGTGACGAACCCGACACCAGTGACCACGTTATACTGCATTGCCTGAAGTACGGTCGAATCAGAGCCCAATATTCATTTGATTGCAAATATCATAAATTAATTGACTTGTTCAAGACAAAAAATCTTGATTTATTCATAGAAGTAACTAGTTTCCTAAAACACATAAAAGTTGAACTATAGTTAACGCGCAATCGATAAAAATAAAAGTATTGAAATATATCACTGTTATTAAGGGATTAGAGAGAGTCTGAAATATGGTCAAAACCTCGACCGAAACACGATCTACGTACGTGACACCATGGACTATATTGCCCTGTTGCTTTCCTCATTTCGTTTATGCATAAACGAAATGAGGAAAGCAACAGGGCAATATAGTCTTGGTAACTACGCCCTTACACTGCTGTCATCGGACTGACGGCAACAGAGAAGAAGAAGAAGAAGAAGAAGAAGAGGTGTTGTGCTAGATTTGTTTGGGATTCAATTTCTTCAAGTTTCTAGTAAAAGTGCATATTTCATAGTTTACAAAAGGAATAATAATCAAAGTGACGATGCCTGGCGATGATTTACATGAGCCGGAGACCCCGGCCACCCAGCGGCTAACTAATGACGATTTTCGGAAGCTGCTTATGACTCCCCGCGCCCCGGGTGGGTCAGCTCATGCCGTGGGGTCAGTTCGGGATGCCATGGCCAAATCTTCCGCCGCGTCGGCCACATCGGCGATGAAACCGCCGTCCTCCGAGCGGCACGAAGCCCGTCGAAAGAAGAAAAACTTCTACGCCCAGCTAAAGAAGCAGGAGGACAACAAGCTTGCTGAGCTGGCGGAGAAGTACCGTGACCGAGCTCGGGAGCGGCGCGATGGTGCCAATCCGGATTATCAAAACTTGGATCCCACCAGTTCTACCAGTGGCTACCGAGCGGTGGCTCCGGACATTAAATCCGGCCTGGATGCCGCCGAACGGCGTCGGCAGCAGATTCAGGAATCCAAATTCTTGGGCGGTGACATGGAGCACACTCACTTGGTCAAGGGTCTCGATTATGCACTGTTGCAGAAAGTGCGGAGTGAAATTGTAGCCAAGGAACAGGACCAGGAAGAGGAAATGGAAAAGCTGGCGGAAATACCGCCTGCTGAGCCGGCTCAGGTGAAGCAACCTGTGCAGGAAAAGGAACAGCCGAAGGGAGACGAGATAGAGTTTCGCACCGCGATGGGGAAAAATATTCACCGGATTCTGGAAATTCAAAGGTAGGTGGATTCTTACTTTCTAAATTTATTGTACGATAGTTGGAAAAATACGTGACGTGATATTAAAATTATGATTTAAATGCACACATTTATGATTTAAATGTACATATTAGATATGTTATACCGTCATCGGGGGTGACAATTAGCCTAGGGGTGGAATTGGGCCATCGCTCTTACTGATAGTCCGCAGGTCAGATAACCAGAACGTCCCAAAAGGTCTCTTGTAATTTGGATTTTTCCCTTCAGCTATATTTAATCCATTCTACTACAGTCAATTCACATTTATTTATTCCGCTTATTACCTATACAAAGTGGGCCAAGATCGCCATGTGGGGCAAGACAACCAAAGTTAATTATGACTTGGTTAACAATAGTGTTAAAGGGCTATACAACTGAAAAATGCGCTTTGACAACCTCACTTGTTCTTGAAAATATTATTTTAACATGATTTAGTGGAAATTCGAATTTTCTTATATTTTTATAGTTCCATAATTTAAGGTTTGAAGCCAAAATCACCCATTTTTCAGCATAAATTGATATTTACCAAGGCTTATATATAAACATAGCCTACCTACATTAATAATTTGAGGGAATTTACAGTAATTATGATCGATAGGAGATAAATCTTTGGATGTATTTCGACTTGTGCCGGTATTGCCAACTGTATTAGGGAACAACGCATCTCCAGGATTAAGATTCACCTAACCCTAAAAATGCATTTCATAAATCAATTTAAGTTTGTATGGCCTTTTATGTCGAAAAATAGCTCGTCGAGCATTATTCTCATGAATTAAACGAAATTAAAACAAAAACATTGTACGCCATTTGAATGAATGGTGGGCAGGCGTATTAGGCTTCTCTTCAGTCCCCTGGTGTCCATTGTCCATGTTGCACTATATGATAAATATAATAAGCATCATAAAAACACTTCATTTAAAACCTGTTTATAAGCTACTGAAACGTCATTAACCAATGTTTATGAATACATATGTCAAAGACAGGTCATCATAAAAGTTTTTCATTGACCAAATCAGCAGAATTCGAAGGAGCTCCACTGATTTATCTAGCTTTGGGTGGCGATCTTGCCCCACTTTCCCCTACATGCATTATTTATCCTACATTAGCTTTTTCGTGTTTATTTACCACTATCATGCTTTGCTTTGATGAAGCATTATTTATTATTAATAATTAATACATATCAATTGCCTCTAGCAGTTAAGATTTTTCCACTGTTGTGTTTCTAACTTAAACCAAATGTTTCCACCTTATGTTTCCACCTATTATCCACCAAATGTTTCTAACTTAAACCAAACTTATTAAGTTGATAACCTAAGTATTGCTAAGGGTACAAAGTACAAGGGTAGAAGATTGCAACGATTTTTGCCTTAAATTAGAAATTATTTTATTAGACATTTTGTTGCAGCATCTCATTATTTAAAAAAAACAATGTTGGTAGTTCATTGGTTTGCTAACTGATGGGCTAACCAATGTTTTGAATTGCTCTTTCAAAAACAATCGAAATATACAATAGTACACAAATAGTTTGCCAATTGGGCGAATCTAATAAAATGCAAATAACCCAAGTTATAATAATTCAGTTTTAATAATTTATATTTCACACTAAAAAACATATTTATAATTTTCTTTCAAAATTATTCATTTGTTAAAGACGAGAAGTTATTTTATTCAAACAACTA
Organism: Armigeres subalbatus; assembly: GCF_024139115.2. Lineage (NCBI taxonomy): Eukaryota > Metazoa > Arthropoda > Insecta > Diptera > Culicidae > Armigeres > Armigeres subalbatus. Next base: position 210,232,283 of record NC_085141.1, on the reverse strand, counting down.
AATAAGTCAGTCTTATTCTATGACAACAATTTTAATACAGTTAGCAGGATTTGCATATTTTGGGGGATTTGAGATTTTAGTATCACTAAATTCTATTATAAAAACTGAGTTTTTCAAAAATAATTTCAAGGTTTCATGAAATTTTGGTGCACTTGAGGTACTTTAGACTAAGTTCGTACTTGATTTTAAACTTCAAAATTAAATAAACAACTAAACTTCTTCTACTTGCGAAAGTAAAATACAGGTTTACCTCGATTATATGGACTTCGATTATATGGACTTTTTACCTCGATTATATGGACATTTTTTCAGCTTAATTTTTTTTGGGTTTTGGGGTTTTAAAAAGATGTTGAATATTGCAAGTCATATTTTGCATTGTTTCTATATTTATTATGGTACATTGGGGCAAATAAAGGCCCGTAAGGCATGTTGTGATGTTATATATGGAGATGCACTCTGAGTCATATGTTCGATTGACTTGATTGATTTACCATTTTCGCGTTGGAAAATTTCATTGTATATAATGATAAATATACAATTCTATAATCTGCAATAGCCACGGCCTCGTCCTTACAACAAGGTGGCGAAAAATAATGCGTATTTTTGGTGATCTATGCCATACGAAAACGTGAAGTGAATTGTCAGACTGACAGTATGCGGAGCAAGTGATAACATGAGATTGTTAGATCTTTGCTTCCAAGTTTTTTACTGCTTTTGGTGCATGGAATTAAGTATAGAAGGACGGATGATGCATTAACATCCAGAAAATCGGACCCACTGAGACTGACTCTTCGAGCAGTCTTTATATTTAAATAAATGTTGTCAAATATCCTGGTAATCACATTTGTTCAGCACAAGGCTTAAGAATTATACTGACGTTCAACGGTAGGAAAAGAAATTGAATATCTTTAGAATGTTCTTGTTAACAGTTCTTAAATCAAGGTGTAGGTGCACTGTGCGATTGACCTTTCCCGTCAACAATTTTTATCCGCTCAATCGATTCTTCAATTTTTTGAGGACAACTTTCCCAAAGAACCCATACTTTTTGACGCCATACTTTTTGACGAATAGTGCTGGTTTCCAAGCTTGACCTAACATTCGCCCGATTTTGAATTAAAATAAGGCCAATTCCAATTCTTCAAACGTGCGGCACTTTTCCGATTTTTTTTATTCTAAAATATGAGTTCTGTGAAAAAGTTGAACTTAAATAAGTCAAAGAATTGACTGAGACAATAAAACGAGATACATTTTTTGGCGGGAAATGTCAATTGGTTCTTGTAAAAATGACACTGATACGTGGATAGAGCCCCTTATTTACATTGATTTAAATTCTTTTTAAGAATATCAATCAAACGCAACTTGTTGCAAGGAGATCTTTTAAAGATAAGTGTCAGAAAAGTGAGACTGTTTCTACGCGATTTTTGCATAAACAAATGCATTTTGGCCATATCTTCTGAGCCCATAGTCCAATCCAGCCAATTTTAAATAGGAGACAAAAGGACAAAATTTTCCATCGTTTTCAATTTGTTGCGATCAAATCAAAAGAGGACAAGTGCCAGTCCTTCTATATAAAGCCAGTTTTTGAATCTAACATGTACCTTTTTCGACCACTCAGTGTTTGCTTTGTTGCTGAAACAGGAAGGCACTGTAGATAGAATTCGTGAATAAGTATATTAGTGTGCTCACATTGAGCTGGGCGAAGTCTTCATTACTAACGTAATCTTACAAACTAGCGGCTGGAAAAAACGTTACGTTCTTATAGAAAATCATAATTTACTGAGTTATCATAAAATGAGCCCAAACATGCGGATTAGACTGTAAGGCGTAATATATGGATATTTTCTTTCAACTCTTAAGACTTATTTCATCGTGTAACACAAATTCCGAGAAAAAAAAATTTGCTTCGATTATATGGAAAATTCGATTATATGGACTTTTTTGCATCGAAAAAGTCCATATAATCGAGGTATACCTGTAAATTGTTCATTCGATAAAACTTTGATCTTTTTCGTCATAACCGCAATACTTTTCGGTCTGCAACAATAACGATGTTGATTTGGCTCATAAGTTGACAGATCGATTGCCTCAGATGGCTGCTCTCGTATATGCTCTGAATGTAGGATCAACCAGTTATTTACTGCGAAGTTTCTAAGCAAAGTTACGATTTTTGCATTCGTATATCATGAGCCTAACACGATGCTGCATTTATTCTGGCACCGGGAATCGAACCCAGCCACCCTCAGCATGGTCTTGCCACAGACAAACAGACGTAACACTAGATAAATTACAATCGACTATGACTTCAACGATCAATTTGAATTTGGTTTATTGTACGTTTCACAACTAGAGGCGCTAGCGTCGTAATCCTTCGAGTTTGACATTTCACTCAAGCGCCTACTGGTGACAATGTCATACGAAACATTGTTTCGTTTCGTATAACATGCTCGCATGGATTTTGACGTAGAACTACGTCTGTTTTTTCTATAATGGGGTACACTTTACGGTTGCAAAACATCAAAAAACGTCACGAAAATATGATAGACTTTGATCACAGACAAACAGACGTAACAGCTAGAACAATTTGTTTCAAAATCCATTGCCCAGTTATTTTACCACCACCTAACGTGCATGTTGTACGAAACAAAGTTTAGTACGACAATGTCAACAGAAGGCGCTAGCACAGACAAACAGACATAACACTCGTCGAATTTCCATCGTTCACTGATTTACTGGTCGATTCAAATAATTATTAGTTGGCCAATCAGACACTCGTGGCGCGCGCATCGGATTTGCTGGAGTTTGACGTTTGCTCACTAGCGCCATCTGATTCGTGATTTGCCCAACTAACTGAAATCAACAGATGTCGTTAGTGTTTGAATGACGATGAATTTAATGAGTGAATGTTCAATGTGTTATGTCTGTTTGTCTGTGGCGCTAGTGTAAGATGTCAAATACAAAGGTATACGATGCGCGCGCCCCTGGATGTGAAACTCGCAAGCAGTTGAATTTAAAACGACCGTTGAGCTAATGGTCGATGGGAATTTTCTCAGTGTTACGTCTGTTTGTCTGTGCTTTGATCGTTAATATCTCAGCCGTTTCTCGATGGATTATCAATTTTCTTGGACCATTCGATCAAGGAAGAATCAACGCTTCATACACGATGTACAATGAAGTAGTTTTTCGTCGTTTTTTACACAAATTGCTTTTTATGCGATTTTTCCCCTCAAATTTCGGGATTTACACGGTTTATTCAGACATATTTTTGAATTTGCGCGTTTTTTTACGTTGATTTAATTTACGCCATATTCTGACCGTCATAACATAAACACAGACAAACAGACGTAATAGCTAGAACAATTTGTTTCAAAATCCATCGCCCAATTATTCTACCACCACCTTACGTGAATGTTGCACGAAACAAAGTTTAGTACGTCAATGTCAACAGAAGGCGCTAGTGTGAGATGTCAAATACAAAGGTATACGATGCGCACGCCCCTGGATGTGAAACTCTCAAGCAGTTGAATTTAAAACGACCGTTGAGCTCATGGTCGATGGGAATTTCCTCAGTGTTACGTCTGTTTGTCTGTGACATAAATATAACACCGACTTCAGTGTGTTGCAATTTTGAAAAGTTAAGCAAGAAATCATGTGCAGTATAGCACTACATCCCAGCTTGGAACTCGGCTTGTTTTTTTTAACTTAGTATCCTTTTTTTTTTGCCGCTTGAGAACAATTTATGTTCAATCAAAGGTAATTGCCTATTTCCGGGGATTAAACCACCCGACTTGGACGTTAATTTACAATGTTATGAAAACTCATATGTGAATATGTACGTTATGTGGAAGATATTGATTTGGAAAATGTATTGGAGGTAACCACTTTCCCTTCGATGGGACTCGAACCCATGACCCTACAGTACGCTAGACTGGTGCTTTAACCAACTAAGCTACGAAGGACCTCCGTCGGCCTTCGCAACCTAGCGGCTACGTACATATATTCACGTACATATTCACATATGAGTTTTCATAACATTGTAAATTAACGTTCAAGTCGGGTGGTTTAATCCCCGGAAATAGGCAATTACCTTTGATTGAACTGAACTTGAGTTGCGTGCTCTTGCCTACGCAATGCGGTCGGGTCTGAGCTTGACGACCGACTGGCAAATAGCTTACACAACCTCACTTGATCAGTACCGTTGCTGATGAAGAATGTGTATAGCCGCCAGACATTCTAAATACTCACGCTCCTCTAATGTGGACGTGTACAATACACATGTGGAAGTATTGGCTTGAGAAATGGATTGCGAGTGATTTGACTATGCGTCCAATTTGGGAATCTCGAGCTCGTTCAGTAGCCGCTAGGTTGCGAAGGCCGACGGAGGTCCTTCGTAGCTTAGTTGGTTAAAGCACCAGTCTAGCGTACTGTAGGGTCATGGGTTCGAGTCCCATCGAAGGGAAAGTGGTTACCTTACTATGTCTGAAACTTGATTATGCATATGTACAACATGTGATAGATTTAGTTCGGAAAAGGTATTGGAGGGTAACCGCCCCTTCGGTGGGGTTTGATCCCACGACCCCAGTTCGCATGACAGGTGCTTTCCCTACTAAGCTACGAAGGACCTCCGTCGTCCACCGCAGCTTAGCGGGTACTGATGAAACCAAATTCCCAGCACCAGGTACCAGCCGATCTCTCGCAATACATTTTCAGAACTAACTCTCTCAAATGTATTTTTGTACACATCATGTCAACCAAGTAGGATGAGTATTTAGTATTGTCCGGCTCCTACACACTTGCTTCATCAGCAACGGCGCTCAATGAAGTAGGGTTGTGTGAGGTTGTGCCAGTTTGGTCGTCAGATCCCAACACGACCACACAAGCGAAGAGAGATCGCCACTCGAGATCAGTACATTCAAAGTTAATTGCCTATATGCCGGGTACATCCTACTTGGTTGACATGATGTGTACAAAAATACATTTGAGAGAGTTAGTTCTGAAAATGTATTGCGAGAGATCGGCTGGTACCTGGTGCTGGGAATTTGGTTTCATCAGTACCCGCTAAGCTGCGGTGGACGACGGAGGTCCTTCGTAGCTTAGTAGGGAAAGCACCTGTCATGCGAACTGGGGTCGTGGGATCAAACCCCACCGAAGGGGCGGTTACCCTCCAATACCTTTTCCGAACTAAATCTATCACATGTTGTACATATGCATAATCAAGTTTCAGACATAGTAATTAATTTCCACTCCGGGTGGCTTAATACCCGGCATATAGGCAATTAACTTTGAATGTACTGAAGTGGTTACCTCCAATACATTTTCCAAATCAATATCTTCCACATAACGTACATATTCACATATGAGTTTTCAGAACAATTTATATTTTCTTGGATTTTTTTTGCCAAACTTCTCAAGTCTCAAGGATCAAGTCTCCTCATAGTGTGGCAACAAATCAAAATCCAATTATCCGGAAAATTTATTTTTATTTATTTATTTATTTATTTCGTCAACCGACGTAGACATATACAATATACATGTTTTTCTTTATTTTCTTAATGCTATAAAAACGGTATTATAGTGTATAAAAATAAAAATAGTTTGGTTAAGTAGTGTTTAATTTTGGGATTTAATGTAAATTTAGATGTGTAGGTTTCGAATTGTGACAAAATATTTTTTTAGGTTCTGCCGAGACATTGTAAAGTCAATAGTTTCGCAGTGTTGATTATAGATGGCCATCATCTGTTTGAGAGGTCCGAATTTTGCATAATTTGTACGGCAGTGATTAATTAAAAATGTATGTCGATGACGCAATTGTCGAGATGGTGTGTAGAAATTTAATTTCGATAAAATGTTTGTTGAATCAATACGCTGCGAAACTATATCGTTAATAAATGAAACCATTGCAGTTTCACGACGCTCTTTCAAAGATTGAATGTTTATAAGCTTGCAGCGTGCCTCATATGATGGAAGTGGGAATGTTGTCCAACCTAATTTACGAAGAGCAAATAATAGGAATTGTTTTTGTACTGATTCTAATCTTTCTTCGTGTGCTTTTGAAAATGGAGACCATACAATGCTGCAATATTCCAGTATCGACCTTACATAAGCAATATATAATGTTTTGATTGTGTATGGGTCATGAAAGTTATAGCAGAAACGTTTTATAAAACCCATCATATTATTTGCTTTATGAATAATGGTGTTGTAATGGTCGATGAACGTTAGTTTGGAGTCCAAGATAATTCCTAAATCCCTAACTCTATCGCATTTCTCTACAACCTGGTTTCCTAATGTAATTGAGAGATTTGATGCTGTTCTTTTTCTGCTGAATGATGTAAGGTTACATTTTTTTTATTGCAGCATTCGTAGAATGTGCATATTTCGTTCTGGAATAAGTTGAGGTCATTTTATTCCCTATTTCCAAAAAGAGCTTCATGTCATCTGCATAGATTAACACTTTAAGTTTGTCAAGAATGAAGGAAATGTCGTTTACATATATTATGAATAATAGAGGCCCCTAATGAGTGCCCTGGGGGACACCGGAAGTGGCTTGAATGGGTTTTGATCTATTGTTGTTAAATTTTATAATCAATTGGCGATCAGCTAAGTAGGATTCAAGCCATTTGAGTAATCCCGGCTCAATTCCAGTTTTTTTTCAATTTGAATAGAAGCATGGGTATATCTATGCGATCAAATGCTTTACTGAAGTCAGTATAAAGAGCTTCTACATGGTTTCCTTTATCCATTGCATTCAGGGTATAGTTAACAAATTCAAGAAGATTAGTTGAACTTGAACGCCCTTTAAAGAAGCCATGCTGTGCGTCTGTTATTCGGTTTTTTACTTGTGGCCTCAAAAAGTTTTGGAATGCAAGAGATAATGGCTATTCCACGATAATTACGTATGTCTGATTTTTCTCCAGATTTGAAAATGGGTATCAAAAATGAGTTTTTCCATTTATTTGGGAATTTTCCTGATTCTAGTAACATATTAAATAGCCAAAATAATGGAGTGGTTAGTTCCACTGCTAGGGTTTTCATAAATATAGGAGGGATTCCATCAGGACCAGGACCTTTCGAAGCATCTAAACTACGTAGGGCCTGCAAAATGTCATGGACATGAAGTTTTTCAAGCGAGTTTCAAGCGACCAAAATGGTATTGGTGAAAAATTGACTGTTTTTGATATCCCATTTTGATTGAATGCATTTAGATCATTTAACCGATTCAATACGGATGGGTCATATATGACCCAAGACGAAAATCAGTTATCGAAAATCAGTTTTAAGAGATAGAGCCTTGCTTTCTTCAGCAAAAATGTTTAAAATTAACTGTTCCATCCAGGAAAAATATTGTCCAGGTCAGGTTATGGTCACTAGGATAATCTAGAGCATCCAAACTATCTTTGAGTTCTAATTTTGATCTTCTAAGGAATCAACACCATTTTTTACCACATTCTGATTAAATAATTGAAATTGAAATGCTTTATGATAATATCCCGCACCTGTCCAGTAGTATAACAGATCTTTTTCAATACCTAAGATACTGCAAACAGTTCTTGAACTCAGATCTTAATATTCAAATAGGTCAACAAAAAGATCTACGATGTCCCCACTATTTTTATGAGTTTTGACAGCTCCACGGTTCTTCATTACACTATTACAGACACACCACAGAATTCGTTCGGCATCTACGGCACTCCAAACTATCCTTGAGTACAGATCCTAATATTCAAATCGATCAACATGCAGATCTTTGATGTCCCCACTAGTTTTATAGGTTGGAATAGCTCCGCGATACCTCGTAACACCATTACAGGCACACCAGAGTTCGTTCGATATCTACGGCACTCCAAACTTTCCTTGAGTACAGGTCTTAATATTCAAATCGATCAACATAGAGATCCTCGATGTCCCCACTAGTTCTATGAGGTGGAATAGCTCCGCGATACCTCGTAACACCATTACAGGCACACCAGAGTTCGTTCAACATCTATGGCACTCCAAACTATCCTTGAGTACAGGTCTTAATATTCAAATCGATCAACATGAAGATCTTCGATGTCCCCACTAGTTTTATGAGTTGAAATAGCTCCACGGGATTTCGTGACACCATTATAGACACATCACAGAATTCGTTTGACATCTACGACACTCCAAACTGTCTTTGAGCGCAGATCCTAATATTCAAAACTATCAACATGAAGATCTCCGATGTCTAAACTATTTTTACGAGATGGAGTAGCTCCACGGAACTTCGGTACACAGTAAAATATACACCACAGAATTCGTTGAACATGTACGACACTGCAAACTCCAAACAAGCTCAGATCCCTATTTACAAATCGATCAACTAGAAGATCTTTGATGTCCCACTATTTTTATGAGTTGGAATAGCTCCATGAGACTTCATTACACCATTATAAATACATAGCAGAATTCGTTGAACATCTTTTATACTCCAAACTATCCATGAGTACAGATCAGAATATTCAAAACGATCAACATAGAGATCTTCGATGTCTCAATTATTTTTATGAGTTGTAATAGCTCCACGGGATTTGGTTACACTATTAGAGACACGCCACAGAATTCGCTCGACATCTACGACACTCCAAACTGTCTTTGAGCTCAGATCCCAATATTAAAATCGATCAACACGAAGATCTTTGAGGTCTCCACTATTTCTATGAGTGGAAATAGCTCCACGGGACTTCGATACACCATTATAGATACATTACAGAACTCGTTGAACATCGACGACACTCCAAACTGTCCATGAGTACAGATCTCAATACTCAAATCGATCAACATGAAGATCTACGTCATCCCATCTATTTTTATGAGTTGGAATAGCTCTACTGGACTTCGTTACACCATTATAGACACATTGTAGAATTCGTTGAACATGTACGACAATATAAATTGTCCATGAGTTCAATTCTTTATATTCAAATCGATCAACAAGAAGATGTATGATGGTCTAGCATGAATTTACCGCCAAAAAATTGTATAGTGAAGGACATCTAGGGAAGATCGATATAGTACGTACAATTACTATTTTCAACACCCCTCTCCCCTTCGCCACTTCTTGTAATGAACCTCTAGTTTTTTTTATTATTCGTCACGCACTTTGTGAATAACCACCTTACACAAATTTCATCAATAATGAGAGCATTTCTCGAAAAAAATACAATGACCTGTTACCTGTTAGTCTACTAAATATTTTTTCGATGAAGAAGATTATTATTGAGAAACTTAACTATTGATTCCTTTTGGTACACTGCTTTCAAAAAGTTTACTCCTAGTGTGCTGCATGTTTGCAGCAGTGCACCAGAGCTTAACATGTCGATTCGAAAGTTTTACTGAAACGCCTTCTGTTGACGATCTCGCAGAATCACATCAAATGGTTGCAGACGAACTGAGAGAGAGATTTTTTTAGCAACATGATTTAGCTATTACATTTAATTTTTTTTTTCCAATTTCGCTTATTTGGTAGGCTCAGGCGTGTATAACACTTTACGGAGCCACGTTTCTTTGAGATATGTACAATCGACATAATCTTATTATTAAATTAGTAAGAGAGGGAAATAAGCCAACGTACTCGTGGTGACTCGAGGTTAGGTTCACAATGTTTAAGGATGGACGGGGATTAGGATTCGGTAATCAGGGAATCATCATAATCAAGGAATTTCAGCAGCTCATCCGGTCATTTGGCGTCGGACACGATGTGGTGTGTCGTCGTGCTCGAAGAATGGTTCGAATGGGAGCATCTTCCGGACGGCCAGAGCTACGGCGCTCTATGGGACAGAAAGACAGAGACAAAACAAAAAAAAACTTTGAAAGAAAAGCAAAAAAAAAACAAAAGTATTAGACTTTTATGTCAGAGGAACAAAGAAAACTATAAATGGCTTGCATATAGACCACATCACGATCCCCCAAAACACCTCTTATCTCCTGGAAGGGTTGTTTACCTCGGGCCACTAGGGTATCCAATAATTGCTCTCTGGAGACGTCGTTTTCCGAGCAGAACCAAACTACGTGATCGATGTCATCATAACCGGCTCCGCACCTACATAAGTTGCTATCGACAAGGTTTATTCTGTACAGATGTGCGTTTAGTGAATAGTGATTAGACATAAGTCTCGACATCACGCGAATGAAGCCTCGACTTAAGTCCTCACCTCTGAACCACGCTCGCCCAGAAACTTTTGGAACTATAGAAAATAGCCACCGTCCAAGTTCGTTTTTTGTCCAATTCCTTTGCAAACTCTGAAGAATACTCTGACTGACTAATGGGAAAAACTCGTTGCTCGAGAATTGTCTATCATAAACCTCACCTTCCTGTGCGCCCACCTTTGCCAGCAAGTTTGCCTTCTCATTGCCGTAGATTGAGCAGTGAGAAGGGACCCAAACAAAGGTAATCTTGAATAATCTTTCGACCAAAACACGCATCTGCTCTCTTACGCTTGTAAGAAAGTAAGATGCGTGCTTAACAGGTTTCATCGCCTGAGTGCCTCGATAGAACTAAGACTATCCGAGAAGATGAAATAATGGTCTACGGGCTGATTGGAAGCGAAGTTAATTGCTGCCAGCTCAGCAACATAAACCGAACACGGTTCCTGAAGTTTTCGGAAGGTGGTTGAAGTTACATTGAAAACACCGAAGCCAGTGGATCCGTTAATGCGAGAACCATCAGTGAAATATCTGTTGTTGCAATTGACATGTTCATATTTTTCAGAAAAAATGGAGGGAATTGAAAGATTTCGAAGATGATCTGGTATTCCTTGAATAGCATGTTTCATGGACAGATCGTATTCAATTGAGAAACTGTCATTGGTGAAGTCAACTCGAGGGGGAGTATAACATGGAAGACAAAGATCTGACGATATGTAGTTGAGATAAACTCTTAAGAATCTTGACTTATGAACCAGTTCAAGCATATTATCGAAGTTGTGTAAGACAAGTGTGTTATTTGTTCCACATTTGATTAGTATTCTTAATGAGAGCTCCCAGTAACGGTGCTTTAAAGGAGTGACTCCAGCAAGCACCTCCAGGCTCATGTTATGCGTTGAATGCATACAGCCAAGGGCAATACGCAAACAACGATATTGAATTCGTTCCAATTTAATAAGGTGGCAATCAGCTGCTGAGAGGAAGCAGAAGGAGCCGTACTCTAAAACAGAGAGAATAATCGTTCTATAGAGTTTGATGAGGTCTTCCGGGTGAACACCCCACCATGTTCCGGAGATAGAACGTAGAAAATGGATCCTTTTCCGGCATTTCTCTATCAAATACTCAATATGAAGTCTCCAGGTGCATTTAGAATCAAACACGACCCCAAGGTATTTAGAAGATAAAGATTGGTTGATGTCATCATTCAACAGCTTTAGTTTCAGTTGAGCAGGGTACCGCTTCTTAGTAAACACAACCAACTGAGTTTTTTGCGGTGAAAACTCGATCCCCAAATGTCTGGCCCAAACAGTCAGATTATCTAGGGTACTTTGCAATGGTCCTTGCAAGACAGCTGCACTTGGACCTCTTAGAGAGACCACGGCATCATCTGCAAGTTGTCTGAGCGTGCATTGTCCTTCCAAACAATTGTCAATATCTTTTACATAGAAACTATAGAGAAAGGGACTTAAACATGAACCTTGGGGAAGACCCATGTAGCTATTTCTGGAAGTTGTCAGAGTGCCGAGTGTAAAATTCATTTGTTTTTCTGACAACAAATTGTACAATAAATTATTCAAAATAACGGGCAATCCATTACTGTGCAGATTGTCTGACAGCACTTTTATGGAAACTGAATCAAAAGCGCCCTTAATATCCAAGAATACTGAAGCCAATTGCTCCTTGTGCGCAAAGGCCAGCTGTATATCTGAAGAAAGCAACGCTAGACAATCGTTTGTTCCTTTACCTTTACGAAATCCAAACTGAGTATTTGAGAGTAATGCATTTTGTTCAACCCAATGGTCGATTCTTGAAAGGATCATTTTTCCAATAATTTTCTCATGCATGAAAGCATGGCAATCGGTCGGTAGGAATTGTAATCAGACGCTGGTTTCCCAGGCTTTTGAATAGCTATTACTTTGACCTGTCGCCATTCTGGTGGTACGATGTTGTACTCCATGAAACAGTTGTACAGGTCAAGTAACCGTCTTTTTGCGATATCTGGGAGATTTTTAAGAAGGTTGAATTTGATGTTATCGCATCCCGGAGCAGAGTTATTCGATGAAATAAGAGACATAGAAAGTTCCAGCATTGAGAATGGCCCATCCAAAGAACCGGGATCAGTGACTGATTCTCGAAATAGCGGTTCTGCTGGTACGGAATCTGGACAGTCCTTTTTTGCGAAATTGAATATCCATCGATTGGAGTATTCTTCACTCTCGTTGGTGGAAACGCGGTTCCGCATGTTGCGGGCCGTTTTCCAAAGTGTTGTCATTGAGGTTTCTCGCGATAGTCCCTCGACAAAACGTCGCCAGTAGCTACGTTTTTTTGCATTGAGAAGATTTTTGAGCTTTCTTTCGAGCCTCAAATACTCTTCAAAAAGCTCGGACCTTCCGTGTTTACGGAAGGCCTTGAAGGCATCAGATTTCTCAGAATACAACTTAGTACATTCATCATCCCATCCAGGAGGGGCTGGTCTTCTTATGACAGATGTACTTGGAACGCGTCGTTTCTGAGCTTCCAGTGCGCTTTTATGAATCAATTCGGTAAGGAATCGATACTCATCCAGTGGCGGAAGAATATCAGTTGATTCAATACCAATTTTTACCGCCGATGCAAATTTTTGCCAGTCAATGTTCTTCGTGAGATCGAAAGGAACATTAACTGGCTCAGATTCTTGATAGCCACTTTTAATGGTGGTAGCTATCGGCATATGGTCACTACCGTGGGGATCTTGGATAACCTTCCACGTGCAATCTAACGATAGTGAATTTGAACATAAAGACAGATCAATACGGCTTTGTTGACCATTTGGTCCTATTCGAGTTACTTCACCAGTGTTCGAAATATTCAAATTGAAATCGTCACACAAATCATAGAAAATAGGCGCTCTATAATCGTCATACGTTTCGCCCCATCCAATACCATGTGCGTTCATATCACCCAATATCAATACTGGAGATGATAGAAGGGAGACTGCGCTCCACAAATGTCGACGATCAGACCGCATCGTGCTTTCGTGCTGTGCGGTTCTTTCTCTCTTTGCGGAAGGAAGTTTTTAATACTACCCGAAGCTATATTAATTTCAACGGTGCTTCTTAGCGCTATTTGTACCCACTGATCCCGTTACGATCTTTGCAAGGACCCGTGCCTTCGTTTTACGTTGGACCCGTTTGCGGAAGTAAAATTCCGACAAGCGGTGGTAATCCTGCAGGGACACCGTTCTGGGAAAAACCTCTTAGAAGGTCACGTCTCCACGCTCAGCCATGAGCATTAATAAAAACAAGAGGTAGGGGGAGTCTCTGAATTCTCCACTTCCTTCAAAGAAACAAGGTTTCAAGACCGTCCTGCCTATGCGCGGAAGAAATAGAAGGAAGCTGGAGAATTCAGATATTCCTTCTAACTCTAATATCGGAAATAATTCTTCTCCAATCGAACTGAGCAATCAGTTCGATTTGATTAATGATGAAATTGAGCAAATCGAATATACCTCTAGCCCAGGTGATTCGATTCATGCGAAAAAGCAAAGGATTCCGCCAATTGTGGTATCTGTTGCCGTGTTTTCTGGCTTTCGGAATGAAATCTTAAGTAACCTTCAGGGGATCAAGGTTTCATTTCAGATTGCTAGGAAGGGTGACTGCCGCGTTTTGCCGGGATCCTTTGACGATCGCAAACGTCTTCTTCAGTATTTAACTGAGAAGCGCCATAAATTCTTCACATACGACGACAAAACTGAGCGATTGTTCAAAGTCGTCTTGAAAGGTCTCCCCAGTGATGATAAATCACTGGATGAGATTAAAATTGAAATTTCTCAATTACTTGGATTTTCACCAGTCCAAGTAATTAAGATAAAAAAGAAATCCCACTCTGGTACTTCCCAGAGGGGCATTTCTCAAGAATTTTATTTAGTTCATTTTAACAAAAGTGAACTAAATAATATGAAAAGTTTGGAAAAGGCCTGTATTATGTCTCATGTCCGTGTTACATGGGAACATTTCCGCAGGCCTGGGGGAAATTTCCAAAACCCCACCCAATGCCGTAAGTGCCAAAAGTGGGGTCATGGAACCAAACATTGTCACATGGATGCTAAATGCATGATTTGTGGTGGAACCTCTCACGCCAAGGACGCATGTCCTGTGAGAGAAGATTCCAATAAATTTTAATGTGCAAATTGTGGGGGCAATCATAAATCCAATTTCTGGGAATGCCCTTCACGCAAAAAAGTTTTGAATTCCCGTGCAAAATTGATGACGGGAAATTCCAATCGGATCCCAGATTCGACGGGTAGAAATTTTCCAAACGCTCAAATTTCGAAACCGGTTACCGGTCGAGCAATTCATACCCACCACAATTCACAAACAAATTTTGCCGCTCGTCAACGGGTAGCAAGCACTTCAGTAAATTCAAATTTTTCGAATGTACCTACATATGCAAACATCGCTGCTGGTAGACAAAATTTCTCTTCTCAAAATGAGGTTTATACCCATGTCCCAACGAAAAATAACGGTCATGTTGCCGATTCAGGTAGCATGACTGCTTCCGATTTTGATTTTTTAACTGAACAATTGCATCACATGAGGGGCCGTTCAAAAATTACGTCCAAGGTTTGAGGGGGGGAGGGGGGTCAGAGTTTTGTGACAGTTTGTGACAGGGGGAGGGAGGGGGGTTCGTCTTATGTGACGTCCGTCCACAAGAAAAAAATACTGAAAGCATTTTAGAAACAACTTGCATTTTAAAAACATTCAAACTGTTAGTAAGGGACATAACTCACTATGTTATTGTGAAAATAGTGTACGAAAAAGATAAACCACAGTAATCGCTAAAATATAAATGAGACATGTACGTACAGGGGGAGGGGGGGTCAATTATTTGTGACAGGAGGGGGGGAGGGGGGTTGAAAATGCCGAAAAACGATGGACGTAATTTTTGAACGATCCCTGATTGATGCAATGTTCAAAGCAAATACCATTCCTGAAGCTGTTCAGGTTGGTATAAAGTACACACAAAACATTGTTATCGGACTTCGTTTTAATGGATCTAAATAATTGTGTGAAAGTTCTAAATTGGAATGCCCGCTCTCTAAAGGGTAAGGAAGATGAATTATTCAACTTCCTAACAGTTCATAATGTGCATATTGCCATTATAACAGAAACTTATTTAAAGCCCGGACTCTCCATTAAAAGAGATCCAAATTATGTTATCTACAGAAATGATCGTCTTGACAGCGCCTGTGGTGGGGTCGCCATTGTCATTAATAGACGTATCAAACATAAATTATTTTCTTCGTTTGAAACCAAAGTTTTTGAAACCTTGGGAGTTTCTGTTGAAACAAATTTTGGTCAATTTTCCTTCATTGCAGCCTATTTGCCTTTTCAATGCAATGGGCAGCAAAAGAATTTGTTGAAAGCTGATCTTCAAATTCTGACTCGCAACAAATCAAAATTCTTCGTAATTGGTGATTTCAATGCCAAACACCGTTCATGGAATAATGCTCAAAGCAATTCCAACGGCAAAATTTTATTTGAAGATTGTTCTGCGGGATATTATACTATTAAATATCCCAATGGCCCTACTTGTTTTTCTTCCAGTCGAAATCCTTCTACAATTGATTTAGTTTTAACGGATTCAAGTCAGCTGTGTGGCCAATTGGTAACTCATGCTGACTTTGACTCTGATAACCTTCCTGTGACATTTGAAATCTCACAAGAAGCCATTTATAATCCAATCAGCTCTACTTTTAATTATCATAGAGCTGATTGGGATTTATATAAAACATATATCGATATGAATTTTGATATTAATATTCCTTTGGATACCAAAAGTGATATTGACAATGCGCTCGTATCTTTGACAAATTTAATTGTCGAAGCCAGAGGCATTGCAATTCCTAAATGTGAAATTAAATCCAACTCCATTATTATTGACGACGATCTTCAGCTACTGATCCGTCTTAAAAATGTGAGGCGAAGGCAATACCAGAGAACTCGCGATGCCGCGTTGAAAGTTATTTGGCGAGATTTGCAAAATGAAATTAAAAAACGTTTTGCTATTCTGAGAAATACCAACTTTGAGAATAATGTCTCGAAGTTGGATCCCAGTTCGAAACCCTTTTGGAAATTAACGAAAATTCTTAAAAAACCTCTAAAGCCAATTCCAGCGCTTAAAGAGGGAAATAAAATTTTATTAACAAATGGCGAAAAGGCTCAAAAATTGCTCAGCAGTTCGAGAGTGCCCATAATTTTAGTCTAGGTCTCACTAGTCCAATTGAGGATCAGTTTCCACGGAGCTTCGAAGACATTCGCAACGAAGATAATGTTTTAGACCCTTCGTAGGGAACTAATGTGGATGAAGGGAGATCTATTACTAAAAATTTAAAAATATGAAAGCTCCGGGTGATGGTATATTTTCTACATACTTATCAAAAAACTTCCTGAGAGCTCTTTATCCCTTTTGGTTAATTTATTTAACAAATGTTTTCAATTGGCATACTTCCCAGATAAATGGAAAAACGCCAAAGTTGTTCCTATTTTGAAGCCGGACAAAAATCCAGCTGAGGCTTCTAGTTATCGCCCAATCAGTTTGCTTTCTTCAATAAGCAAACTGTTTGAAAAGATTATTTTAAATAGAATGATGGTTCATATTAATGACAATTCTATTTTTGCTGATGAGCAATTTGGTTTTCGCCATGGGCATTCAACCACTCATCAGTTATTAAGAGTTACGAACTTAATTCGGCTCAACAAATCTGAAGGATATTCGACTGGAGTTACTCTTCTTGATATAGAGAAAGCATTTGACAGTGTTTGGCATGAAGGTTTGATTGTAAAATTGATGAATTTTAATTTTCCTCTGTACATTATTAAACTGATCCAAAATTATTTATCAGATCGCTCACTGCAGGTAAACTATCAGAATTCTAAATCTGATAGATTACCTGTAAGAGCTGGTGTTCCCCAAGGCAGCATACTGGGACCCATTTTGTATAACATTTTTACTTCTGACTTACCTGATTTACCACCAGGGTGTCAAAAATCTTTGTTTGCAGATGACACAGGTCTCTCAGCCAAAGGGCGTAGCCTTCGTGTCATTTGTAGTAGATTGCAAAAAAGTTTGGATATTTTCTCCACTTACTTGCAAAAATGGAAAATTTCCCCAAATGCTTCCAAAACTCAGCTTATAATTTTCCCACATAAGCCGAGAGCTTCTTATTTGAAACCTTCTAGCAGACATATTGTCACTATGAATGGGGTTCCAATTAATTGATCTAGCGAAGCTAAATATTTAGGACTTCTGCTAGATCAAAAATTAACTTTTAAAAATCACATTGAAGGCCTTCAAGCCAAATGTAACAAATATATTAAGTGTCTATATCCACTTATAAACAGAAAATCAAAACTTTGTCTTAAGAACAAACTTTTGATTTACAAACAAATTTTTAGACCTGCCATGTTGTATGCTGTGCCAATATGGACTAGTTGCTGCAATACCAGAAAGAAGGCACTTCAGAGGATTCAAAATAAAATTCTGAAGTTACCTCCGTGGTATAGTACCAATGAACTTCATAGAATTTCTAATATTGAGACATTGCAACAAATGTCCAACAAAATAATTTCCAATTTTAGACAAAAATCGTTGCAATCTTCTATTGCAACGATTAACTCCTTGTACCCTTAGTATAAAATAGGTTAAGATTAGTTTAAGTTGAAAACATTGTAATTCCTACATGGTTCAATTCAACCAGAGGAAAATTCTAACTGCCAGAGGCAATTGAAATGTATTAATAATAACTAAAACTATAACATAGCAAATAAGGATGATAGTGTTAAGAAAACACGGAACACCTAGTCTAAGAGATGAATGCATGTATTAGATAATTAGCAAATAAATAAATAAAAAAAAAAAAATGTCGACGAGTAATAGAGGCATTTGGAGGAATGTACACTGAAGCTATGCAAAGGTCTTTATTCTTCACATTTACTTGGCATGCGACGATTTCTAAGCCGGGAACAGTCGGAATGGGAATTCTGTAGAAGGAGTAGCATTTTTGATCCCCAAAGAACGCCACCGTAATGATCATCCCGATCTTGGCGAATAATGTTAAAATCGTGGAAGTTGATTTCATCTTCAGAAGAAAGCCATGTTTTGCAGAGAGCAAATATATCGCAATCGGAATTGCGAATCAAAAACTTGAACACGTCCAATTTATTTTTTAGACTATGACAGTTCCACTGCAGCACAGTGATTGTATCTTGGGTATTGGCCGTATTATCCATCGAAAGATACAATTTCTGCAAGAAGGGGCCATGAAACAGTCAATTGCTTCAGATAACTTTCTACTGTTGGAATAAAGAGGTCAATGATTGGCCTCAATGAATCCGGAATATTGAAAAGATTCAAAAAGCGGTCCACGAGGTCCTTAAAGGATATCAATCCTCGCTTGGACGAGATTCTCTTTTCGGAAGAGCGAGTAGCATTTTCCTTTTCATTGATAATCCTAGCCGGATGTTTCTTAGGAACATCGGTTTTAGGCAATGGCGGGAATGTCTTAGAGCAGCAGGGATCTGCAGTGAAGACTGGTTGCTTCGGGATTTTAAATAATTACCTTCAGATTTTGGATGACTTTTGTTTTCTTTCGGCGCGATCCCGGGGAAGACGGTTGCTTCCTCTTTTCGGGCGCGTGTACCTCGAAGAATCATCCATGTCGGCTGCGTCAGAGTCCGATTCATCAATGGAGATGGAATCATAATAGTCACTTACTTGAACGGCAGCTGAAAAAGCAGTCTTTGCGGTGGCAGTGGCGGATGTGTCTTGCGCTTTAACCATTTCCGCATAAGACTGGTTGGAGCGTTGTACCAACGAGCGCTTCACTTTTGGGTGCGTCTTTTGTACACCGGGCAATCTTGCAAATCATGGGCAGGATCCAAACCACAATAAGCACATTTTGTGGCTTGTTGCTGGCAGGTATCCTCCCGATGTCTTTGGAAACATTTACCACAAAGTGGTTTGTTGCCACAAAACTCGGCAGTGTGACCTAATTGTTTGCAGTTGGTACAATTAAATACCCTTGGTACAAACAAACGCACCGGAAACAACATATTCTCGATATCTACATATTTTGGGAGCATCGAACCGGCGAACGTCACCCGAAGCGAGCCTGACTTAGCATATACCTTTTTACCATCTACTGTGGTTGCTGAATGCAATTCCTTGCAGTCCAGGATATTCACGGTAGATTGCAGGGCATTCTTTAAGCGACCTTTTCCTGCAAGTTAAGCTCGCTGCGTTGATCACACCTTCAATTTCGACCTCCCGCGAGGGGACATAAACTAAATATTCAATATTGTATGCCCTGTCGCCAGCAATTTCATTCGCCACCTGGTATGTAGGTGCGGTGATGCGTAGCTTGTTTCTGTTGATTTGATTGAATTCAAGCTTCGTAAAACGACGCGTCAAGTCTCGTTTGATGCCGAGAAAATCTAGGTTTTTCGCTTTCTGCCGAAAGTAAACAACCCAAGGGCCAGGCGAAGATGCCTGGTAAAACCGTGTGCGAACCTCTTTTGGTGGCTCACCACCTCCCATAGTCTCTGCTTCCATTCTCACCCCGAGAGGTGGAAGGACAATTCTGTCTTATACTAACTTAAAACTATTGGCAAATCAGAAAAAAAAATAATGGGAAAAAAAACTAATTCAATTGATTTTAATCAGTCCCGCTCCAAAAGGGAGAACAATAAAACAAAATCTGCCACTTATCTGTGCTGTTGCTGTAGGTAGCAGCAGAAACAATAGCCTGCTTTACTGGCGTCGACAGAAGCAGCTACTTCGCTCGCCGACAGTGATCGCCTTGGATCCGTAGGTAGGCACCACACAATAGACTCGCACTACCGAACAAACACGCGATGAGACACAGCACACACGTTTGGCTCGTTCGAACTATCGGCACGGAATGACATTTAATTTATATTGGGATAAGTGTGGAGAAAAGCATTTGAAATGAAATATTGTGATATTATTCATACTTAAATTACTTTACTCTTACATATAAATGTTAGTCTTAGTAACATCCACTTCCGTGCAATACTGAAACCAATTATATTGTCGATTGAATGTATTGCAAGCTTTATTCAGTTCATGGTACGCAATCCTAATTTATTGGTTAGACTGTCATCTCATGATACCCCTTGGTGGTTTCAATACGTATAGAAATGGTAAACATTTGGGTAAACATATCGTATAAAATATATAATATGTATAATAAGTATGAAACAAGTAAGTATGAGAGTACCAACGCCTTCAGGGTGCAACTTACTCTAATTCTGATCGATTATGGAGTAGCAATAATTCACATGTATAGCCCAGCCGGTCGTCAAGAGACGCCGTGGTACCCGTAGACCAAACACTATAGACGATAAAAGGAACGAAAAAATTGTGGATGCGATGTTTGTGATCACAATAACACGTTTTTTTCGTACTTACGTATTGTGTACGTAATGATGTCCATTTGAGCAATTCCAACTAACAAGATTTTTATTTAATGGTGTAATGATGTTCCATGACGGTTCTCCAACTAACAAACAAGCTTCAGAATCCATGAATCACTATGTTGGTTTTTTAGACCTCCAATATCTGAACTCATGTATGGCGCCGTAAATATTCTGGGAATGTTATGATTTGTATATACTGGTATATTGATGTCCCATGGGGTTTCTACAACTGACACACACGCTCAGGATCCTATGATTCACTCTGTTGGCCTCGTAGACCTCCAATATCTGAACTCAAAAATCGTTTGGAGTACCGTAGATATTCTTGGAATGTTTCAATTTTCATATACTGGTGTAATGATGTCTCATGGGGTTTTTACAACTAACACATAAGCTGAGTTGCCTTTGAATCACTCTGTTGGTCTTGTAGACCCCCAAGATCTGAATTCAAGAATGATTTGGAGTACCGTAGATACTCTGGGAATATTGTATTTTGTATATACTGGTGTAATGATGTTCCATGAGGCTTCTCCAGCTAACACACAAGCTCGAAAATCAATGAATCACTCTGTTGGTCTTGAAGACCTTCAGTATCTGAACTCAAGAATGACTTACCCCAGGAACTCTGAGAATGCTGTGATTAGCATATTCTGGTGTAATGATGTCCCAAGGGGTTGCTCCAACTAACGTACAAGCTCAGGACCCTATGAACCACTCTGTTGGTGTTGTAGAACTTCAAGATCTGAACTCAAGAAAGGTTTGGAGTACCGTAGATATTCTGGGAATGTGGATGTTTTTATATATTGACATAATCACGTCCCATAGGGTTTTTACACACAAGCTCAGGAACCTATCAATCACTCTGTTAGTCTTGTAGGCCTCCAAGATCTGAACTAAAGAATTGTTTGGAGTACCGTAGATATTCTGGGTTCTTGTATTTTGTATATACTACTGTAATAATGTTCCATGGGGCTTCTCCAACTATTACACAAGCTCGGGAACCTATGAATTGCTCTTTTGATCTTGTAGACCTCCAAGATCTGAACTCAAGAATAGTTTGGAGTACCGTTTATGTTTTGGTAACACTGCGATTTGATAAAAAAATAGTTTAATTATGTTTCAAGTAGCAATGCCAACTTCAAATAAGGATTGAGGCCCCGTAAAACGCTTTGTTGTTTATGTAGATAATCAAGATCTGAACTCAAGAAAGGTTTGGAAGCCCTAGAAGATCTCAAAAAATATTTTACCCCATATTTCTACTTTTTCATGATTTGCATACGTTTTTGAAGCAGAATGTTCAAAATTTATGTTGAAATACGACGAAAAAAAATTCGGATTGAATCGGTTAAGCTGGTTATGATGATGATGATGATGATGATGGTCCCGCCACATACCTCTACAAAGGTTTGAGCTGGACGAGTTATCTTTAAGATAATTAAATAAGATCAATGTAATCGGTTATGCAAATAAACGATCCGATTGTATATACAGATATAAAATCCAAAATAAAATTCCATGCTCTACAGCAAAAAATAAATTGGTAAAACTATAGAATTACGACTTGAATTTTCGTAATCATCAGTAGTGATACATGGAGCTATCAAAGGCTAAACTTGTGAAACCTCTCGCACAGATTCCAAAAGCTCCGCCAAATCGCGTTCTAAATCACAAACCAGGATAACACTCTAAAACTCACATGTATCTCTCAATATGAATCATTAGGTCCGACAACCAAACGCCAAAACCTGTGTAACCGCTCCGTCGATAACAAAAGTTTCGGGACATCCGCGAGTACAAAATAATCTACCAGATGGTTTACTACTCATTCAAAAATATTGTTCAACCGATCGAATTATACAAGTTTTCATTAAATTCAAAATCATTCATATCTGTAATCCGCGCGCGATACTCAAACTTTTGTAGACTACACAAAGAAAGGTTCAGAACTAAACTACGTCAATAAAATAAAATCCATCGTCATCATCGAGGCGAAAGCTTATTAATGCCTCAATAAATGATAAAAATAAAAAACTTGTCCATAATAAATCATCCGTTGTAAAAACTTCGTCAAGATATATTTGTTAACGGGTAAAAATTGCCAGGTAGCTGTTCAAAAGGCAGCTTTACGTGTGAAATGCATTGTCTCTTAAACTGCGTTAGTGTGACTGCACGTTCGATGTGTGAAGGCATCGAATTAAAAACATTGATACCTTTAAAAACAAAGAATTTTGTGAAGCGCCATTCAGAAAATAGGGTGTTCTCACATTATCCGCGTGTCTAGTATTATATCTATGAATATCATTTCCTCTTTCAATTCGATCACACAATCACACTAATTCAAACATGCACAATCGATTTTTCCTATTCCACTTTTCCCAGTGTACCACTTTTACCAAGATTCTTCAGGTCAAATTTAAGCTAAGTAGGTTTTAACAACTTCTTGACAATAAAAGGTCGAATCCTGTCAAAGCCGTTATTTCCGGGTGAAATGCGAAAAAGGCGTCAGGTTGTTCGATGACTATAATTTCTAACGTAAATGACAACTTTTTTCGTGGGCAAAAATTTATTCGCGTATTTTCCGCAGTACATCAGACCTGTGTGTGATTGTTGATCCAAGATCTGTGGGATTCGACGCGGGTGTACTCTGTTGGGTTTGTGTTACTACACATTGCAACAATGTTCGAGGCAATTCCGGTTAGCGTCGGCTGTCCACGTACTTCTGTGATAAAACCTGCACCAATATCGCCAACACAGATGTTGGTAGCTCTGTCAGCGTCTTCGGCACAGAATGCCTGTGGATTTGTGATTGAGCATCGAGTATTCGCAACGACCCGTTGGAAGGCGCGTTTCAGGAAGCTGGCTTGACCCGTTGCTGACGTGGTATAAACGAATTAATATTTAGAATGTTTTGCGTTCAATTAGCATGTTATACTTACAAAGTTCGGTAGTGAATCCAAAACCAACAATGGACCCTTGCTCATTTTCATAAGGGAGATTATTTGTATCGACCGCAGAAAGTGGCGGAAGAGCAACTGGAGCTACGCTGGTTGTGAACACAAGAGAACTCGGTAACTCGATAATGCCTATATCGTTTACCCGATTTGCTGCATTGAACGATGGATGCTGAATAGCTCTCGTTGAGGAGATTATAGAGAGGTGAGCAAAAACATTACTTCCCACGCCTATATCCCATCGAGAGAATCTGTTGAATATAAATAACAAACTGGTTAAAAAAATACTCACTGCATATAGTAAAATGTTGCATAGTTACCCCTCAATGTTTCGAGCAGAAGTTATAATGTGACGATCAGAAATAATCGTACCACCACCGAAAAATCCTGCATTTGCAGCATTGACATAAAGGATGTAAGCGTTATATGGTTGATGATGAGCAATTTCTCCCCCGAAGATACGTGCTGTACGATCCGGGGCCGCCTGTAAATTAATAGAACTCGATATAACTAGAATTGGTTGTAATCGCTACTGTGACCTACCTGCGCACCCAGAACACATAGAATGGCTGTGGCTAGTAAGAAACACTTCATTTTCTCTGCAGAGCTGGTATTTACCAATAATGGGAATACCTCTGATGGGAAGTAAGCTAACGAATGTGTTTATATAGTCTTGAAGTAATTTCTTCTTGCTTCGGTAGATATGTAATCGTTATCAAGACAAGAACGTTGTCTTGCCGATAAATGAACACTCCAATACAGTCACATATCTAAGTAGAAAGTCGCGTAATCATAATTGTGATAAAAAATACATCGGTTTTACAGTTTGATACGCAAGCTGAAAAGTTTAAGTATTAGAGAAGAATCGGTGCAAAATTTTCTCTTTTTTTTTGGACATGAAGTATTGCTGATAGCCACTCGGTATATAAATGATTGAATAGAAACTTAGAAATTATATACATTTTTGTTGCAAACGGCTCTTGTGGGTGGCATGCTCTCTACGAAACGCGCTGATATTTCCAGTGAATGAGGACAATAAGATACTGCCAAAAGGTGGCTAGCCAATAAGTGATTTTAACACATATCAGACCATGCTGGGATTTTTTAAAAATAATTTTAATTCCTACCTCAATTTGTATGCTAAATTACCTTAGGGATTGAAATCCTTTTTATCTAGTAAGTCCGTCTTCTTCTAATTGGCATTGCATCTCCCACTGGGGCATTATCGGCTCGCAGCTTAGTGCTCATTCAGCACTTCCACAGTTATTTCGAGGTTTCTAAGCCAAGTTACCATTTTTGCATTCGTATATCATGAGGCTAACACGATGATACTTTTATGCCCAGGGAAGTCGAGAAAATTTTCAACTCGAAAATTTCCTAGACCGGACCGGGAATCGAACCCAGCCACCTTCATCATAGTCTTGCTTTTTAGCCGCACATCTAATCGCACGGCGCACGACTTATCAACAATTACGTAGGTTCTATAATCGATAAAATTTCGATTAATTAAATTTATTTTTATTATGTTAAATTTAATTTACGATTAAACGATTGCTAACCTAAGCTCTGGCCTAGCATTGAATTTCACTTTATTGAGTCCCAGAGGTAGGAAAAAGTGGAGCAAAATCGTCACCCTAAGTTGTGGTACTTGTGGAGCCTTAAAAATCCTACGAATTTTGCAGATTTGTCTCTCATCTTTATTCATATTATATTCTTTATGGTAGGGGGAAAGACGGCTTTGGCAGGTTTTGTTCTATTATTGGCAGGGGGGTTTTTGTCGACCGAATTTTATGAAATTTGGCCACAATATTCTTTGATATGCAAAGAATGTTTAGGCCGAATTTGAGCCTAGTCAGTCATAAAAAACCCCCCTGCCAATAATAGAACAAAACCTGCCAAAGCCGTCATTCCCCCTATTAAAATTATTCATTTATTTACTTTACATCTAAACTTACTTGATACTTTATGGGCTACAGCTCTTCGATGAACCTACGCCGAATAGAGTATTCTTCTTCACTGGACTCGATCCTAGGCCAATCGCTTCCAGTTGCCCTCAACATTGAGCGCCCTCATGTCCTCTTCAACTGCAAAAAAGCCATCGTTTACGCGGCCTTCCATGAAACATGCAGCCTTTTCCGGGTTCTCTACTAAATATTATCTTCGCTTGACGTTCTTCCGGCATACGAACAACGTGTCCAGCCCACCGTTGTCTGTCCCTCTTAAAAGGCACAAAAGCCTCTTCCACGGCACGGCGATCAATCCCGACAATATCGACATCGTCCGCAAATCCCAGGAGCATATGCGATCTTGTGATAATGGTACCGTTTCTTTGCACACCAGCTCTCCTAATCGCACCCTCGAGCGCTATATTGAACAGTAGATTCGAGAGTGCATCACCCTGCTTTAATCCATATAAGGTAACAAATGACGACGATATTTCATCCGCAACCCATACACTTGTTTTCTATCCGTCCAACGTTATACGAATCAGCCGTATCAGTTTTGCCGGAAAACCATGTTCAAGCATAATTTGCCGTAACTCATTCCGTTTCACTGAATCGTACGCCGCCTTGAAATCAATAAACAGATGATGTGTCTGCAAGTTGTACTCCCGGAATTTATCAAGGATTTGTCTCAGGGTAAACATTTGATCCGTCGTTGATCGGCCCTCACGAAACCTGCTTGGTATTCGCCGACGAAGGACTCTTCAAGCGGTCTCAATATGTTGAACAGAATACGGGGCATAATTTTGTACGCCGAATTAGGGAGGGTTATTCCTCGGTAATTGGCGCACTCCAGTCTGTGCCCTTTCACAAAGAGAGGGCAAATGAGGCCGTCCAACCAGCTAGCAGGCAATTCCTCGTCTTGCCATATTTTCGACATAATATGGTGCAGAACTTTATAAAGCTGCTCACTGCCATGTTTGAGAAGTTCAGTCGGGAGCTGCTGCTTCTCCGCAGCCTTATTGTTTTTCAGCTCTTCAATAGCTTTTTTAATCTCATCTAGTGTAGGTGACTCCACAGCTTGTCCATCGTCGCTAATATTTATTCTGTTCACCGATGCACCGTCACTTCCTCCATTATACAAAGTCTCGAAGTGTTGCTTCCACCTGGCAGCCACTTCGGTTTTATCTGTCAGCAAATTTCCTTCTTGGTCGTTGCACATGACGGGAGATAGCGCTGTATTTCTCCGCACGCCATTGACAGTCTCATAAAATCTCCGCATATCATTCTGCTCCATTTCCCTCGCCTCGCTAATCTTTTGTTCTTCATACTGTTTTTTATTCCTGCGGTGGGTTCGGTTTTCGGCTGCTCTTGCTTCCTTGTACCGGTCTCTATTCGATCGGGTACCCAACACCAACATCCGGCTTCTGGCAACGTTCTTCTCGTCTATCACTCTCTGACACTCCACATCGAACCAACCCGTCCTGGGTCTCCTCTGTGCAGTGCCTACCACTTCTCGTGCTGTTGTGCTCAGCGCTCCATGGATCGACTCCATAGATCGTTGATGTTGTCGCTAACGTTGATTGAACTTATTCGTTCGTCGAGCTTCTGGCGGTACTCAGCCGATACTCCTTCCGCCGACAATCGCTGGATATTTTAACGCAACGTTCGCTGTGATCTTTCCTTCGATACAGTTGACAACCGTGATCGAATTTCCCTGACAACGAGGTTGTTGAGAGGAGTTTCATAAGTTGTGTGAAACTGGCAACACTGATGATTTCAAATACGTGTATGCCTTCATACCGAGGCAATAAGATCTGATTAGTGTGATTTAGAGTTGCGATGGAACCTATAGCTAGTGAAATGAACTGAAACTAGATTGTAAATTTCTTCATTTCTAAATTAAGTTTAATAATTATTAATAGATAATAAATTCCAGTTTAGAAGCTGTTTGTAATGGACACTGCTATCAAAACTGCTTCATTCGACCCAGGAAAATCCCTTCGCAACAGAGGTAGTGATCGGAGTAAATGTTCGGACCTCTGAATGTCTGCACATCGATAAAATCCGAGAAATGGTGCCCATCCACCAGAATATGGTCTATCTGGTTGCAAGTTTTACCATTTGGGTGTCTCCAGGTGTGCTTTAGATTATTTTTCCGTGCAAAGTAGGTGCTACTGATGGCCATCCCTCTTTTTTTTTTTGGCGAAGGTAATGGAAATCTGCAACCAGGCACCTGCGGAGACGAACCCAGGTAGTATGGGGATGGGATCACCACTACTGACCCACTAAAACCATCTTCTTCCTCTCCAGTCATTCTCCCGGCCCGCAATTAAGCAATACTTCGGGGGATGACTATTGGGCATTGCGCCCCCTCCATGACGTACACAAGTGCACGTATGCGCCTCAACTCTTCGACACTCCCCATGCAACACATTTGCACAAGACATACTGGCACCACATGTGCCCCAACACTCACCTGCCTATGCCGCTTGAATGACTGCAAGGAGAAGACCGGGTACCCTGCAGGGGGTACCCCCATGCCGCCATCTCACAACATAGACAGTCCTCATTCAGTATGGTGCTCACCCCGTCCTGCAACAGAATGGCACCACTTGTCTACCAAGCCGGAGGCGACCCTAGGTTGGTGGCTCCTATGCCGCTCCTACCTCAGCTACGAGGCAGACCCTTTCATGTCTCCTATTTCTGAGGTGCCGCAGAGGCATCAACCCCCCGACACTCCTGCCAGTCATAGCGAGACTTTCGTGTCCCCTACTTCTGAGGTGCCGCAGAGGTATCTGCCCCCCGACACTCCTGCCAGGCCTAGCGAGACTTCACTCATTCCGTCCCTGACAGCCGGATCACACTACTGCCTAAGCAGCCACTCTGATCATACGAACCATGCGAGTCTGACTTGTGTGCTCGCTCATACATTCAGTCCCAATCGCTTGCGCCACTTGTGCACCACTCTCTTTGACATTCAGTCACTCACTCAGCGGGGGTTGTAATACCCCCATCTCCCATTTTTATCCACTCTGTGCACCTCCTGTGCATTGTTTGGGCGTGGAACACCCGGCACGTCATGCGTGCCTAACACTCCCCTACCCGGGCTTTGATACGGCCAATAGGTCTGGAGGACGGGTACTTTGCAGGTAGCACCCACCTATTGACATTTCGAAGCCCAGATAGTCCTCAGCCAGTGTGGTGGTCTCCCCATCCTGCAACGGGGTGGCACCACTTACCTTACATGTCTCCGATTTCTGAGGTGCCGCAGAAGCATCAACCCCCCGACACTCCTGCCAGACGCAGCGAGACTTTCGTGTCCCCTACTTCTGAGGTGCCGCAGAGGTATCTGCCCCCGACACTCCTGCCAGGCCTCACCAGACTTCAGTCATTCTAACACTACCGACCATGCGTACCATGCGAGACTTACTTGTGTGCTCACCCATACACTCGGTCCTTCGCTATGTGGGGGTATTACGAGTAATACTCCCAGCTCCCATTCGCTTGTACTACATGCGCACCACTTGGGGGTCTGTCCCTTACTCTGTGGAACCTCCATAAGCCCCGTTAACGACCTGGTTAATTGTTTCACTCCCCAGGTCATTCATCCCCTCGGAATGGGTCGCCTGACACCTTGGGATTCGGGCTTAGGGGCTTGTATGCTTTAAGCGGCACACGGTCGCTTGATAGGGTTTGCATGCGGATATGTGGTTTTTGGGAGGGAATTAACAGAGCCCCCTGTTAACCCTACCACCTCCTAGGCAGAACCCCCTGACTCGCACACAGCTGGGGAGAGGTCGTCAAGCCCTAGGACATGGTCCCTGCTGCCCCCATGGCCATCCCTCTGGCAGCAGCGAAATTGACTAGCCGTAGGCTTTATCAAGACATTCATAAAATGGTAGTACGATTCATCAGAACCATAATACCGCAATGGGATAATGCTGGTAGTCAAGGTGATGCAATTGTTCTACATCATAATAATGATGTGTTAACTTGACAAAGCTGGGGGCAGCAGGGACTATGTCCAAGGGCTTGACGATCCCTCCCCAGGCCATCTGCGAGTTGTGGCGCCTGCCTAGGATGTGGTGGGGTTTGACAGTGGGCTTTGTTAAACCTCTATAAAAAGCTGCATGTATCCGCAAGTAGGCTCCGCCAAAGCGACCGTGTGCCGCTCAAAGCGCACAAGCCCAAGTCCTGGTGTTAGGTGGGACGCTAAACAGCCCTGACACGACGGCCCTCCGACGAGACAGGAGGTTTGCGCAGGCCCAATAAGCCGCCTTTAAAAACAACTATTACGAACGACACAGAAGATAATACGACTCGATACAATCGGCAACGACCTAGGCGACGAATAAAGGATCACGATTGGAAGCTTGGAACATGGAACTGCAAGTCGCTAGGCTTCGCAGGTTGCGACAGGATAATCTACGATGAATTACATCACCGCAACTTCGATGTCGTAGCGCTGCAGGAAATCTGCTGGACAGGACAGAAAGTGTGGAAAAGCGGGCATCGAGCGGCTACCTTCTACTAAAGCTGTGGCACCACCAACTAGCTGGGAACCGGCTTCATAGTGTTGGGAAAGATGCGCCAACGCTTGATGGCAGCCAATCAACGCAAGGATGTGCAAGCTGAGGATAAAAGGCCGTTTCTTTAACTATAGCATCATCAACGTGCACTGCCCACACGAAGGGAGATCCGACGACGAGAAAGAAGCGTTCTATGCGCAGCTGGAGCAGATATACGATGGATGCCCACTGCGGGCCGTCAAAATCGTCATCGGTGACATGAACGCTCAGGTAGGAAGGGAGGAAATGTATAGACCGGTCATCGGACCGGATAGTCAGCATACCGTATCGAACGACAACGGCCAACGATGCATAAACTTTACAGCCTCCCGCGGAATGGTAGTCCGAAGCACTTTCTTCCCCCGCAAGAGTATCCACAAGGCCACATGGAAATCACCTAATCAAGTAACGGAAAACCAAATCGACCACGTTCTAATCGACGGTAAATTCTTCTCCGACATCACGAACGTACGCACTTACCGCAATGCGAATATTGAATCCGACCACTACCTCGTCGCAGTATGTCTGCGCTCAAAACTCTCGACGGTGATCAACACGCGTCGGAGTCGTCCGCCGCGGCTAAACATTGGGCGGCTGCAAGACGGTAGACTAGCCCAAGACTACGCGCAGCAGCTGGAAGTGGCACTCCCAACGGAAGAGCAGCTAGGCGCAGCATCTCTTGAAAATGGCTGGAGAGATATTCGATCCGCCATTGGAAGCACCGCAACCGCTGCACTAGGCACGGTGGCTCCAGATCAGAAAAACGACTGGTATGACGGCGAATGTGAGCAGTTAGTTGAGGAGAAGAATGCAGCATGGGCGAGATTGCTGCAACACCGCACGAGGGCGAACGAGGCACGATACAAACGGGCGCGGAACAGACAAAACTCGATTTTCCGGAGTAAAAAGCGTCAGCATGAAGATCGAGACCGTGAAGAGACGGAGGAACTGTACCGCGCTAATAACACACTAAAGTTCTATGAGAAGTTGAACCGTTCACGTAAGGGCCCCGTGCCACAGCCCGATATGTGCAAGGACATAAACGGGAACCTTCTTACAAACGAGCGTGAGGTGATCCAAAGGTGGCGGCAGCACTACGAAGAGCACCTGAATGGCGATATGGCAGACAACGGTGGCGGTATGGCAATGAACCTAGGAGCACGCGCGCAGGACATGCGACTTCCGGCTCCGAATCTCCAGGAAATCCAGGAGGAGATCGGCCGGCTGAAAAACAACAAAGCCCCTGGAGTTGACCAACTACCAGGAGAGCTGTTTAAACACGGTGGTGAAGCACTGGCTAGAGCGCTGCACTGGGTGATTACCAAGGTTTGGGAGGATGAGGTTCTGCCGCAGGAGTGGATGGAAGGTGCCGTGTGTCCTATCTACAAAAAGGGCGATAATCTGGATTGTAGCGACTACCGCGCAATCACATTGCTGAACGCCGCCTACAAGGTACTTTCCCAAATTTTATGCCGCCGACTAACACCAATTGCAAGAGAGTTCGTGGGGCAGTACCAGGCGGGATTTATGGGTGAACGCTCTACCACAGACCAGGTGTTCGCCATACGTCAGGTATTGCAGAAATGCCGCGAATACAACGTGCCCACACATCATCTATTTATCGACTTCAAAGCCGCATATAATACAATCGATCGGGACCAGCTATGGCAGCTAATGCACGAAAACAGATTTCCGGATAAACTGATATGGTTGATCAAGGCGACGATGGATCGGGTGATGTGCGTAGTTCTAGTTTCAGGGGCATTCTCGAGTCCCTTCGAAACGCGTAGAGGGTTACGGCAAGGTGATGGTCTTTCGTGTCTGCTATTCAACATCGCTTTGGAGGAAGTAATACGGAGGGCAGGGATTGACACGAGTGGTACGATTTTCACGAAGTCCGTCCAGTTATTTGGTTTCGCCGACGACATTGATATCATGGCACGTAACTTTGAGAGGATGGAGGAAGCCTACATCAGACTGAAAAGCGAAGCTAAACGGATTGGACTAGTCATCAACACGTCGAAGACGAAGTACATGATAGGAAGAGGCTCAAGAGAGGTCAATGTAAGCCACCCACCACGAGTTTCTATCGGCGGTGACGAAATCGAGGTGGTTGAAGAATTCGTGTACTTGGGCTCACTGGTGACTGCCGAAAATGACACCAGCAGAGAAATTCGGAGGCGCATAGTGGCTGGAAATCGTACGTACTTTGGACTCCGCAAGACACTTCGATCGAATAGAGTTCGCCGCCGTACCAAACTGACTATCTACAAAACGCTTATAAGACCGGTAGTTCTCTACGGACACGAGACTTGGACGATGCTCGTGGAGGACCAACGCGCACTGGGAGTTTTTGAAAGGAAAGTGTTGCGTACCATCTATGGTGAAGTGCAGATGGCGGACGGTACGTGGAGGAGGCGATTGAACCACGAGTTGCATCAGCTGTTGGGAGAACCATCCATCGTTCACACCACGAAAATCGGAAGACTACGGTGGGCCGGGCACGTAGCCAGAATGTCGGACAGTAATCCGGTGAAAATGGTTCTCGACAACGATCCGACGGGAACAAGAAGGCGAGGTGCACAGCGGGCAAGGTGGATCGATCAGGTGGAGGACGATTTGCGGACCCTCCGCAGACTGCATGGTTGGCGAAGTGCAGCCATGAACCGAGCTGAATGGAGAAGACTTTTATGTGCAGCACAGGCCACTCCGGCCTTAGTCTGATAATAAATAAATAAATAACTTGACAAAGCTAGATCAAATGGGGCATTTATCACAATAGATCTAACAAATGGTCGCGGTAATTAAGATACCCAACAAGAAAAAAGATCTACGTTTTATAATACGGGCTTCTACTGCTGTATGTCAACTGTTTCGTGAAAAGTTGGCTTCTGTTTTTTTATGAGCACCTAGCTGGATTGGAAGCAATGGTCATGTTCACATGTTCATAAAATTGGATAACTTTAGGTTTAGTTATTAACAAATAATTTTCATGACACTGATATAACAATTCTATAATATAACAATAACACATTGCTCAGGAGAGTCTGGCGAAACGGCTTGTGTGTATTTACCCTCAAAACATTTTTTTGTGCAATCGATTATAATGAATTTCTAATTAAGAAAATTATTTTGAACTTTTTAGTGGAATGTCTTCACTTGTCATAAGACGAGTTTGTACAGTACAATTTCTAATGTTTTGTCGGTCATTAACATGGTGTATGATTAGATAGCTGCAGTGAATCATAACTGGAATAAACGCCCATCGAATCAAACTGGTAGATGTGGATATGATGACTTAATGTAGGATTTGGTAATCGACACATAAAATCACTGTTAGCCATTGATCAATACGATTATCTTATCGATTGGGATTGCAACGATTGTCGTTCAAATTTTGATAAAGTCACTGGGTTTCTTAGGGTAAGTTTTGAACGTAATTTATTGCACAATGGATAATGGAATGAATTTATCTTTTTAAGGGTGATACAGCTTTTAATCATGATACATACTCGGGGAATAGATACGCAGATTTTGCCATGAGTACTGTTCACTAGACGAGTTAATATTTCAGTCCACATTGTTCTCTCGTGTTGTGCGGTGCTATTTAAGATTTTCTGCAGGAAGTTTTTGATCCTTACCTACCTATACCTACGATGGTCGTAAACTCCGTGTTGTGCAGAGCTAAACCGAATGTAATGTCTTGTTCCAGGTCGCTCGTTTTTGGGCCGCCAGTCACCAGTCTCTCTGCCCGCCGGCCGCACACGCATTTTCCTCGATTGCACACAGCCAACACAGCCGACGTCCTCCACCAGGTTCTCTGCTAAACATTACTTTTGCTGGTCTCTCTTCCTGTATACGCACTACATGTCCAGCTCACTGTACTCTGCCGTATTTTATCAGCCTACCATTTTCCACCACGCCGTCAAGTATTGCGTGCAGTATTTTCAGTTTTAACAATCGGAGAACTTGATAGTCTGCATCTTTCAACGTCCATGCTTCATGACCGTACAGCCAGAGCCGTAGCGTGGGCTCTCAGCGCCCTTGGCGAAACAGTTATTGGGCGCCCCTTATTTTCATGCATGTTAAAAACAAATAGCATGATAAAAGCTGGGATATTTTTTTAAATAAACTTTTTTTTGGGTGGTGAATTTAATAAATGTTTGCTTTATGAATGCCTCAAGCCTCTATAACCTGCATATTTAAATAGGTAAGAGGTAAGGGTTATTAAAAAAGGCAGATTATTTCTATAATTGCCTTTTCTAGAAATTTTAACAATTTTTTGAAAGATTCAATAAACTTACGCAAACAAAAAACAAATTCAGTAGTGCGTGCGTTTTCGACAATAAATCCAGACTTTCTTGTTGTGAATTCACGCACGCATCAAGAAGAATCCTGTTTTGGAGAGGATCGAAT
The DNA here is from genome assembly GCF_024139115.2 of Armigeres subalbatus. Taxonomy (NCBI): domain Eukaryota; kingdom Metazoa; phylum Arthropoda; class Insecta; order Diptera; family Culicidae; genus Armigeres; species Armigeres subalbatus. The sequence goes on along the minus strand of NC_085141.1, from coordinate 210,197,760 downwards.
GACCTTCGAATTTCCATCACACCTTGATCGGTGGTTTAAAAGAACTACTGGACTTTAAATGAAATTCAAGGGACCCAAACAAAGGTAATCTTGAATAATCTTTCGACCAAAACACGCATCTGCTCTCTTACGTTTGTAAGAAAGTAAGATGCGTGCTTAACAGGTTTCATCGCCTGAGTGCCTCGATAGAACTAAGACTATCCGAGAAGATGAAATAATGGTCTACGGGCTGATTGGAAGCGAAGTTAATTGCTGCCAGCTCAGCAACATAAACCGAACACGGTTCCTGAAGTTTTCGGAAGGTGGTTGAAGTTACATTGAAAACACCGAAGCCAGTGGATCCGTTAATGCGAGAACCATCAGTGAAATATCTGTTATTGCAATTGACATGTTCATATTTTTCAGAAAAATGGAGGAATTGAAAGATTTCGAAGATGATTTGGTATTCCTTGAATAGCATGTTTCATGGACAGATCGTATTCAATTGAGAAACTGTCATTGGTGAAGTCAACTCGAGGGGGAGTATAACATGGAAGACAAAGATCTGACGATATGTAGTTGAGATAAACTCTTAAGAATCTTGACTTATGAACCAGTTCAAGCATATTATCGAAGTTGTGTAAGACAAGTGTGTTATTTGTTCCACATTTGATTAGTATTCTTAATGAGAGCTCCCAGTAACGGTGCTTTAAAGGAGTGACTCCAGCAAGCACCTCCAGGCTCATGTTATGCGTTGAATGCATACAGCCAAGGGCAATACGCAAACAACGATATTGAATTCGTTCCAATTTAATAAGGTGGCAATCAGCTGCTGAGAGGAAGCAGAAGGAGCCGTACTCTAAAACAGAGAGAATAATCGTTCTATAGAGTTTGATGAGGTCTTCCGGGTGAACACCCCACCATGTTCCGGAGATAGAACGTAGAAAATGGATCCTTTTCCGGCATTTCTCTATCAAATACTCAATATGAAGTCTCCAGGTGCATTTAGAATCAAACACGACCCCAAGGTATTTAGAAGATAAAGATTGGTTGATGTCATCATTCAACAGCTTTAGTTTCAGTTGAGCAGGGTACCGCTTCTTAGTAAACACAACCAACTGAGTTTTTTGCGGTGAAAACTCGATCCCCAAATGTCTGGCCCAAACAGTCAGATTATCTAGGGTACTTTGCAATGGTCCTTGCAAGACAGCTGCACTTGGACCTCTTAGAGAGACCACGGCATCATCTGCAAGTTGTCTGAGCGTGCATTGTCCTTCCAAACAATTGTCAATATCTTTTACATAGAAACTATAGAGAAAGGGACTTAAACATGAACCTTGGGGAAGACCCATGTAGCTATTTCTGGAAGTTGTCAGAGTGCCGAGTGTAAAATTCATTTGTTTTTCTGACAACAAATTGTACAATAAATTATTCAAAATAACGGGCAATCCATTACTGTGCAGATTGTCTGACAGCACTTTTATGGAAACTGAATCAAAAGCGCCCTTAATATCCAAGAATACTGAAGCCAATTGCTCCTTGTGCGCAAAGGCCAGCTGTATATCTGAAGAAAGCAACGCTAGACAATCGTTTGTTCCTTTACCTTTACGAAATCCAAACTGAGTATTTGAGAGTAATGCATTTTGTTCAACCCAATGGTCGATTCTTGAAAGGATCATTTTTTCCAATAATTTTCTCATGCATGAAAGCATGGCAATCGGTCGGTAGGAATTGTAATCAGACGCTGGTTTCCCAGGCTTTTGAATAGCTATTACTTTGACCTGTCGCCATTCTGGTGGTACGATGTTGTACTCCATGAAACAGTTGTACAGGTCAAGTAACCGTCTTTTTGCGATATCTGGGAGATTTTTAAGAAGGTTGAATTTGATGTTATCGCATCCCGGAGCAGAGTTATTCGATGAAATAAGAGACATAGAAAGTTCCAGCATTGAGAATGGCCCATCCAAAGAACCGGGATCAGTGACTGATTCTCGAAATAGCGGTTCTGCTGGTACGGAATCTGGACAGTCCTTTTTTGCGAAATTGAATATCCATCGATTGGAGTATTCTTCACTCTCGTTGGTGGAAACGCGGTTCCGCATGTTGCGGGCCGTTTTCCAAAGTGTTGTCATTGAGGTTTCTCGCGATAGTCCCTCGACAAAACGTCGCCAGTAGCTACGTTTTTTGCTTTGCGAAGATTTTTGAGCTTTCTTTCGAGCCTCAAATACTCTTCAAAAAGCTCGGACCTTCCGTGTTTACGGAAGGCCTTGAAGGCATCAGATTTCTCAGAATACAACTTAGTACATTCATCATCCCATCCAGGAGGGGCTGGTCTTCTTATGACAGATGTACTTGGAACGCGTCGTTTCTGAGCTTCCAGTGCGCTTTTATGAATCAATTCGGTAAGGAATCGATACTCATCCAGTGGCGGAAGAATATCAGTTGATTCAATACCAATTTTTACCGCCGATGCAAATTTTGCCAGTCAATGTTCTTCGTGAGATCGAAAGGAACATTAACTGGCTCAGATTCTTGATAGCCACTTTTAATGGTGGTAGCTATCGGCATATGGTCACTACCGTGGGGATCTTGGATAACCTTCCACGTGCAATCTAACGATAGTGAATTTGAACATAAAGACAGATCAATACGGCTTTGTTGACCATTTGGTCCTATTCGAGTTACTTCACCAGTGTTCGAAATATTCAAATTGAAATCGTCACACAAATCATAGAAAATAGGCGCTCTATAATCGTCATACGTTTCGCCCCATCCAATACCATGTGCGTTCATATCACCCAATATCAATACTGGAGATGATAGAAGGGAGACTGCGCTCCACAAATGTCGACGATCAGACCGCATCGTGCTTTCGTGCTGTGCGGTTCTTTCTCTCTTTGCGGAAGGAAGTTTTAATACTACCCGAAGCTATATTAATTTCAACGGTGCTTCTTAGCGCTATTTGTACCCACTGATCCCGTTACGATCTTTGCAAGGACCCGTGCCTTCGTTTTACGTTGGACCCGTTTGCGGAAGTAAAATTCCGACAAGCGGTGGTAATCCTGCAGGGACACCGTTCTGGGAAAAAACCTCTTAGAAGGTCACGTCTCCACGCTCAGCCATGAGCATTAATAAAAACAAGAGGAAGGGGGAGTCTCTGAATTCTCCACTTCCTTCAAAGAAACAATGTTTCAAGACCGTCCTGCCTATGCGCGGAAGAAATAGAAGGAAGCTGGAGAATTCAGATATTCCTTCTAACTCTAATATCGGAAATAATTCTTCTCCAATCGAACTGAGCAATCAGTTCGATTTGATTAATGATGAAATTGAGCAAATCGAATATACCTCTAGCCCAGGTGATTCGATTCATGCGAAAAAGCAAAGGATTCCGCCAATTGTGGTATCTGTTGCCGTGTTTTCTGGCTTTCGGAATGAAATCTTAAGTAACCTTCAGGGGATCAAGGTTTCATTTCAGATTGCTAGGAAGGGTGACTGCCGCGTTTTGCCGGGATCCTTTGACGATCGCAAACGTCTTCTTCAGTATTTAACTGAGAAGCGCCATAAATTCTTCACATACGACGACAAAACTGAGCGATTGTTCAAAGTCGTCTTGAAAGGTCTCCCCAGTGATGATAAATCACTGGATGAGATTAAAATTGAAATTTCTCAATTACTTGGATTTTCACCAGTCCAAGTAATTAAGATAAAAAGAAATCCCACTCTGGTACTTCCCAGAGGGGCATTTCTCAAGAATTTTATTTAGTTCATTTTAACAAAAGTGAACTAAATAATATGAAAAGTTTGGAAAAGGCCTGTATTAGGTCTCATGTCCGTGTTACATGGGAACATTTCCGCAGGCCTGGGGGGAAATTTCCAAAACCCCACCCAATGCCGTAAGTGCCAAAAGTGGGGTCATGGAACCAAACATTGTCACATGGATGCTAAATGCATGATTTGTGGTGGAACCTCTCACGCCAAGGACGCATGTCCTGTGAGAGAAGATTCCAATAAATTTTAATGTGCAAATTGTGGGGGCAATCATAAATCCAATTTCTGGGAATGCCCTTCACGCAAAAAAGTTTTGAATTCCCGTGCAAAATTGATGACGGGAAATTCCAATCGGATCCCAGATTCGACGGGTAGAAATTTTCCAAACGCTCAAATTTCGAAACCGGTTACCGGTCGAGCAATTCATACCCACCACAATTCACAAACAAATTTTGCCGCTCGTCAACGGGTAGCAAGCACTTCAGTAAATTCAAATTTTCGAATGTACCTACATATGCAAACATCGCTGCTGGTAGACAAAATTTCTCTTCTCAAAATGAGGTTTATACCCATGTCCCAACGAAAAATAACGGTCATGTTGCCGATTCAGGTAGCATGACTGCTTCCAGATTTTGATTTTTTAACTGAACAATTGCATCACATGAGGGGCCGTTCAAAAATACGTCCAAAGTTTGAGGGGGGAGGGGGCAGAGTTTTGTGACAGTTTGTGACAGGGGAGGGAGGGGTTCGTCTTATGTGACGTCCGTCCACAAGAAAAAAATACTGAAAGCATTTTAGAAACAACTTGCATTTTAAAAACATTCAAACTGTTAGTAAGGGACATAACTCACTATGTTATTGTGAAAATAGTGTACGAAAAAGATAAACCACAGTAATCGCTAAAATATAAATGAGACATGTACGTACAGGAGGAGGGGGGGGGGTCAATTATTTGTGACAGGAGGGGGGGAGGGGGGTTGAAAATGCCGAAAAACGATGGACGTAATTTTTGAACGATCCCTGATTGATGCAATGTTCAAAGCAAATACCATTCCTGAAGCTGTTCAGGTTGGTATAAAGTACACACAAAACATTGTTATCGGACTTCGTTTTAATGGATCTAAATAATTGTGTGAAAGTTCTAAATTGGAATGCCCGCTCTCTAAAGGGTAAGGAAGATGAATTATTCAACTTCCTAACAGTTCATAATGTGCATATTGCCATTATAACAGAAACTTATTTAAAGCCCGGACTCTCCATTAAAAGAGATCCAAATTATGTTATCTACAGAAATGATCGTCTTGACAGCGCCTGTGGTGGGGTCGCCATTGTCATTAATAGACGTATCAAACATAAATTATTTTCTTCGTTTGAAACCAAAGTTTTTGAAACCTTGGGAGTTTCTGTTGAAACAAATTTTGGTCAATTTTCCTTCATTGCAGCCTATTTGCCTTTTCAATGCAATGGGCAGCAAAAGAATTTGTTGAAAGCTGATCTTCAAATTCTGACTCGCAACAAATCAAAATTCTTCGTAATTGGTGATTTCAATGCCAAACACCGTTCATGGAATAATGCTCAAAGCAATTCCAACGGCAAAATTTTATTTGAAGATTGTTCTGCGGGATATTATACTATTCAATATCCCAATGGCCCTACTTGTTTTTCTTCCAGTCGAAATCCTTCTACAATTGATTTAGTTTTAACGGATTCAAGTCAGCTGTGTGGCCAATTGGTAACTCATGCTGACTTTGACTCTGATAAGCTTCCTGTGACATTTGAAATCTCACAAGAAGCCGTTTATAAGCCAATCAGGTCTGCTTGCAAGTAGCATAGAGCTGAGTGGGATTTATAAAACATATATCGATAGGAATTTTGATGTTGATATTCCTCTCGAAACCAAAAGTGATATTGATGATGCTCTCGTATCTTTGGCAAATTTATTTATCGAAGCCAGAGGCATAGCAATTCCTAAATGTTCAACTTTATTATTATTGACGACGATCTTCAGCTACTGATCCGTCTTAAAAATGTGAGGCGAAGGGGATACCAGAGAACTCGCGATGCCGCGTTGAAAGTTATTTGGCGGGATTTGCAAAATGAAATTAAAAAACGTTTTGCTATTCTGAGAAATACCAATTTTGAGAACAATGTCTCGAAGATGGACCCCAGTTCGAAACCCCTTTGAAAATTCACGAAATTTGTTTTAAAAAAACCTCAAAAGCCAATTCCAGCGCTTAAAGAGGGAAATAAAATTTTATTAACAAATGGCGAAAAGGCTCAAAAACTTGCTCAGCAGTTCGAGAGTGCCCATAATTTTAGTCTAGGTCTCACTAGTCCAATTGAGGATCAGGTTACACGAAGCTTCGAAGACATTCTCAACCAAGATAATGTTTTTGACCCTTCGTTGGGAACTAATTTGGATGAAGTGAGATCTATTACTAAAAAATTTAAAAATATGAAAGCTCCGGGTGATGATGGTATTTTCTACATACTTATCAAAAAACTTCCTGAGAGCTCTTTATCCTTTTTGGTTAATTTATTTAACAAATGTTTTCAATTGGCATACTTCCCAGATAAATGGAAAAACGCCAAAGTTGTTCCTATTTTGAAGCCGGACAAAATCCAGCTGAGGCTTCTAGTTATCGCCCAATCAGTTTGCTTTCTTCAATAAGCAAACTGTTTGAAAAGATTATTTTAAATAGAATGATGGTTCATATTAATGACAATTCTATTTTTGCTGATGAGCAATTTGGTTTTCGCCATGGGCATTCAACCACTCATCAGTTATTAAGAGTTACGAACTTAATTCGGCTCAACAAATCTGAAGGATATTCGACTGGAGTTACTCTTCTTGATATAGAGAAAGCATTTGACAGTGTTTGGCATGAAGGTTTGATTGTAAAATTGATGAATTTCAATTTTCCTCTGTACATTATTAAACTGATCCAAAATTATTTATCAGATCGCTCACTGCAGGTATACTATCAGAATTCTAAATCTGATAGATTACCTGTAAGAACTAGTGTTCCCCAAGGCAGCATACTGGGACCCATTTTGTATAACATTTTTACTTCTGACTTACCTGATTTACCACCAGGGTGTCAAAAATCTTTGTTTGCAGATGACACAGGTCTCTCAGCCAAAGGGCGTAGCCTTCCTGTCATTTGTAGTAGATTGCAAAAAAGTTTGGATATTTTCTCCACTTACTTGCAAAAATGGAAAATTTCCCCAAATGCTTCCAAAACTCAGCTTATAATTTTCCCACATAAGCCGAGAGCTTCTTATTTGAAACCTTCTAGCAGACATATTGTCACTATGAATGGGGTTCCAATTAATTGATCTAGCGAAGCTAAATATTTAGGACTTCTGCTAGATCAAAAATTAACTTTTAAAAATCACATTGAAGGCCTTCAAGCCAAATGTAACAAATATATTAAGTGTCTATATCCACTTATAAACAGAAAATCAAAACTTTGTCTTAAGAACAAACTTTTGATTTACAAACAAATTTTTAGACCTGCCATGTTGTATGCTGTGCCAATATGGACTAGTTGCTGCAATACCAGAAAGAAGGCACTTCAGAGGATTCAAAATAAAATTCTGAAGTTACCTCCGTGGTATAGTACCAATGAACTTCATAGAATTTCTAATATTGAGACATTGCAACAAATGTCCAACAAAATAATTTCCAATTTTAGACAAAAATCGTTGCAATCTTCTATTGCAACGATTAACTCCTTGTACCCTTAGTATAAAATAGGTTAAGATTAGTTTAAGTTGAAAACATTGTAATTCCTACATGGTTCAATTCAACCAGAGGAAAAATTCTAACTGCCAGAGGCAATTGAAATGTATTAATAATAACTAAAACTATAACATAGCAAATAAGGATGATAGTGTTAAGAAAACACGGAACACCTAGTCTAAGAGATGAATGCATGTATTAGATAATTAGCAAATAAATAAATAAAAAAAAAAAAATGTCGACGATTAATAGAGGCATTTGGAGGAATGTACACTGAAGCTATGCAAAGGTCTTTATTCTTCACATTTACTTGGCATGCGACGATTTCTAAGCCGGGAACAGTCGGAATGGGAATTCTGTAGAAGGAGTAGCATTTTTTGATCCCCAAAAGAACGCCACCGTAATGATCATCCCGATCTTGGCGAATAATGTTAAAATCGTGGAAGTTGATTTCATCTTCAGAAGAAAGCCATGTTTCACAGAGAGCAAATACATCACAATCGGAATTGCGAATCAAAAACTTGAACACGTCCAATTTATTTTTTAGACTATGACAGTTCCACTGCAGCACAGTGATTGTATCTTGGGTATTGGCCGTATTATCCATCGAAAGATACAATTTCTGCAAGAAGGGGCCATGAAACAGTCAATTGCTTCAGATAACTTTCTACTGTTGGAATAAAGAGGTCAATGATTGGCCTCAATGAATCCGGAATATTGAAAAGATTCAAAAAGCGGTCCACGAGGTCCTTAAAGGATATCAATCCTCGCTTGGACGAGATTCTCTTTTCGGAAGTGCGAGTAGCATTTTCCTTTTCATTGATAATCCTAGCCGGATGTTTCTTAGGAACATCGGTTTTAGGCAATGGCGGGAATGTCTTAGAGCAGCATGGATCTGCAGTGAAGACTGGTTGCTTCGGGATTTTAAATAATCCCCCATTACCTTCAGATTTTGCCAAGCCTTTATGGATGACTTTTGTTTTCTTTCGGCGCGATCCCGGGGAAGACGGTTGCTTCCTCTTTTCGGGCGCGTGTACCTCCGAAGAATCATCCATGTCGGCTGCGTCAGAGTCCGATTCATCAATGGAGATGGAATCATAATAGTCACTTACTTGAACGGCAGCTGAAAAAGCAGTCTTTGCGGTGGCAGTGGCGGATGTGTCTTGCGCTTTAACCATTTCCGCATAAGACTGGTTGGAGCGTTGTACCAACGAGCGCTTCACTTTTTGGGTGCGTCTTTTGTACACCGGGCAATCTTGCAAACCATGGGCAGGATCCAAACCACAATAAGCACATTTTGTGGCTTGTTGCTGGCAGGTATCCTCCCGATGTCTTTGGAAACATTTACCACAAAGTGGTTTGTTGCCACAAAACTCGGCAGTGTGACCTAATTGTTTGCAGTTGGTACAATTAAATACCCTTGGTACAAACAAACGCACCGGAAACAACATATTCTCGATATCTACATATTTTGGGAGCATCGAACCGGCGAACGTCACCCGAAGCGAGCCTGACTTAGCATATACCTTTTTACCATCTACTGTGGTTGCTGAATGCAATTCCTTGCAGTCCAGGATATTCACGGTAGATTGCAGGGCATTCTTTAAGCGACCTTTTCCTGCAAGTTAAGCTCGCTGCGTTGATCACACCTTCAATTTCGACCTCCCGCGAGGGACATAAACTAAATATTCAATATTGTATGCCCTGTCGCCAGCAGTTTCATTGGCCCCCTGGTATGTAGGTGCGGTGATGCGTAACTTGTTTCTGTTGATTTGATTGAATTCAAGCTTCGTAAAACGACGCGTCAAGTCTCGTTTGATGCCGAGAAAATCTAGGTTTTCGCTTTCTGCCGAAAGTAAACAACCCAAGGGCCAGGCGAAGATGCCTGGTAAAACCGTGTGCGAACCTCTTTTGGTGGCTCACCACCTCCCATAGTCTCTGCTTCCATTCTCACCCCGAGAGGTGGAAGGACAATTCTGTCTTATACTAACTTAAAACTATTGGCAAATCAGAAAAAAAATAATGGGAAAAAAACTAATTCAATTGATTTTAATCAGTCCCGCTCCAAAAGGAGAACAATAAAACAAAATCTGCCACTTATCTGTGCTGTTGCTGTAGGTAGCAGCAGAAACAATAACCTGCTTTACTGGCGTCGCCAGAAGCAGCTACTTCGCTCGCCGACAGTGATCGCCTTGGATCCGTAGGTAGGCACCACACAATAGACTCGCACTACCGAACAAACCCGCGATGAGACACAGCACACACGTTTGGCTCGTTCGAACTATCGGCACGGAATGACATTTAATTTATATTGGGATAAGTGTGGAGAAAAGCATTTGAAATGAAATATTGTGATATTATTCATACTTAAATTACTTTACTCTTACATATAAATGTTAGTCTTAGTAACATCCACTTCCGTGCAATACTGAAACCAATTATATTGTCGATTGAATGTATTGCGAGCTTTATTCAGTTCTTGGTACGCAATCCTTATTTATTGGTTAGACTGTCATCTCATGATACCCCTTGGTGGTTTCAATACGTATAGAAATGGTAAACATTTGGGTAAACATATCGTATAAAATATATAATATGTATAATAAGTATGAAACAAGTAAGTATGAGAGTACCAACGCCTTCAGGGTGCAACTTACTCTAATTCTGATCGATTATGGAGTAGCAATAATTCACATGTATAGCCCAGCCGGTCGTCAAGAGACGCCGTGGTACCCGTAGACCAAACACTATAGACGATGAAAGGAACGAAAAAATTGTGGATGCGATGTTTGTGATCACAATAACACGTTTTTTTTTTCGTACTTACGTATTGTGTACGTAATGATGTCCATTTGAGCAATTTCAACTAACAAGATTTTTATTTAATGGTGTAATGATGTTCCATGACGGTTCTCCAACTAACAAACAAGCTTCAGAATCCATGAATCACTATGTTGGTCTTTTAGACCTCCAATATCTGAACTCATGTATGGCGCCGTAAATATTCTGGGAATGTTATGATTTGTATATACTGGTATATTGATGTCCCATGGGGTTTCTACAACTGACACACACGCTCAGGATCCTATGATTCACTCTGTTGGCCTCTTAGACCTCCACTATCTGAACTCAAAATCATTAGGAGTACCGTAGATATTCTTGGAATGTTTCACTTTTCATATACTGGTGTAATGATGTCCCATGGGGTTTTTACAACCAACACATAAGCTGAGTTGCCTTTGAATCACTATGTTGGTCTTGTAGAGTCCCAAGATCTGAATTCAAGAATGATTTGGAGTACCGTAGATACTCTGGGAATATTGTATTTTGTATATACTGGTGTAATGATGTTCCATGGGGCTTCTCCAACTAACACACAAGCTCGGAAATCAATGAATCACTCTGTTTGGTCTTGAAGACCTTCAGTATCTGAACTCAAGAATGACTTACCCCAGGAACTCTGAGAATGCTGTGATTAGCATATTCTGGTGTAATGATGTCCCAAGGGGTTGCTCCAACTAACGTACAAGCTCAGGACCCTATGAACCACTCTGTTGGTGTTGTAGAACTTCAAGATCTGAACTCAAGAAAGGTTTGGAGTACCGTAGATATTCTGGGAATGTGGATGTTTTTATATATTGACATAATCACGTCCCATAGGGTTTTTACACACAAGCTCAGGAACCTATCAATCACTCTGTTAGTCTTGTAGGCCTCCAAGATCTGAACTAAAGAATTGTTTGGAGTACCGTAGATATTCTGGGTTCTTGTATTTTGTATATACTACTGTAATAATGTTCCATGGGGCTTCTCCAACTATTACACAAGCTCGGGAACCTATGAATTGCTCTTTTGATCTTGTAGACCTCCAAGATCTGAACTCAAGAATAGTTTGGAGTACCGTTTATGTTTTGGTAACACTGCGATTTGGTAAAAAATAGTTTAACGTAAAACGCTTTGTTGTTTATGTAGATAATCAAGATCTGAACTCAAGAAAGGTTTGGAAGCCCTAGAAGATCTCAAAAAAATATTTCCCCCAATATTTCTACTTTTTCATGGTTTGCATACGTTTTTGAAGCAGAATGTTCAAAATTTATGTTGAAATACGACGAAAAAAAATCCGGATTGAATCGGTTAAACTGGTTATGATGATGATGATGATGATGATGGTCCCGCCACATACCTCTACAAAGGTTTGAGCTGGACGAGTTATCTTTAAGATAATTAAATAAGATCAATGTAATCGGTTATGCAAATAAACGATCCGATTGTATATACAGATATAAAATCCAAAATAAAATTCCATGCTCTACAGCAAAAAATAAATTGGTAAAACTATAGAATTACGACTTGAATTTTCGTAATCATCAGTAGTGATACATGGAGCTATCAAAGGCTAAACTTGTGAAACCTCTCGCACAGATTCCAAAAGCTCCGCCAAATCGCGTTCTAAATCACAAACCAGGATAACACTCTAAAACTCACATGTATCTCTCAATATGAATCATTAGGTCCGACAACCAAACGCCAAAACCTGTGTAACCGCTCCGTCGATAACAAAAGTTTCAGGACATCCGCGAGTACAAAATAATCTACCAGATGGTTTACTACTCATTCAAAATATTGTTCAACCGATCGAATTATACAAGTTTTCATTAAATTCAAAATCATTCATATCTGTAATCCGCGCGCGATACTCAAACTTTTGTAGACTACACAAAGAAAGGTTCAGAACTAAACTACGTCAATAAAATAAAATCCATCGTCATCATCGAGGCGAAAGCTTATTAATGCCTCAATAAATGATAAAAATAAAAAACTTGTCCATAATAAATCATCCGTTGTAAAAAACTTCGTCAAGATATATTTGTTAACGGGTAAAAAATTGCCAGGTAGCTGTTCAAAAGGCAGCTTTTACGTGTGAAATGCATTGTCTCTTAAACTGCGTTAGTGTGACTGCACGTTCGATGTGTGAAGGCATCGAATTAAAAACATTGATACCTTTAAAAAACAAAGAATTTTGTGAAGCGCCATTCAGAAAATAGGGTGTTCTCACATTATCCGCGTGTCTAGTATTATATCTATGAATATCATTTCCTCTTTCAATTCGATCACACAATCACACTAATTCAAACATGCACAATCGATTTTTCCTATTCCACTTTTCCCAGTGTACCACTTTTACCAAGATTCTTCAGGTCAAATTTAAGCTAAGTAGGTTTTAACAACTTCTTGACAATAAAAGGTCGAATCCTGTCAAAGCCGTTATTTCCGGGTGAAATGCGAAAAAGGCGTCAGGTTGTTCGATGACTATAATTTCTAACGTAAATGACAACTTTTTTCGTGGGCAAAAATTTATTCGCGTATTTTCCGCAGTACATCAGACCTGTGTGTGATTGTTGATCCAAGATCTGTGGGATTCGACGCGGGTGTACTCTGTTGGGTTTGTGTTACTACACATTGCAACAATGTTCGAGGCAATTCCGGTTAGCGTCGGCTGTCCACGTACTTCTGTGATAAAACCTGCACCAATATCGCCAACACAGATGTTGGTAGCTCTGTCAGCGTCTTCGGCACAGAATGCCTGTGGATTTGTGATTGAGCATCGAGTATTCGCAACGACCCGTTGGAAGGCGCGTTTCAGGAAGCTGGCTTGACCCGTTGCTGACGTGGTATAAACGAATTAATATTTAGAATGTTTTGCGTTCAATTAGCATGTTATACTTACAAAGTTCGGTAGTGAATCCAAAACCAACAATGGACCCTTGCTCATTTTCATAAGGGAGATTATTTGTATCGACCGCAGAAAGTGGCGGAAGAGCAACTGGAGCTACGCTGGTTGTGAACACAAGAGAACTCGGTAACTCGATAATGCCTATATCGTTTACCCGATTTACTGCATTGAACGATGGATGCTGAATAGCGCTCGTTGAGGAGATTATAGAGAGGTGAGCAAAAACATTACTTCCACGCCTATATCCCATCGAGAGAATCTGTTGAATATAAATAACAAACTGGTTAAAAATACTCACTGCATATAGTAAAATGTTGCATAGTTACCCTCAATGTTTCGAGCAGAAGTTATAATGTGACGATCAGAAATAATCGTACCACCACCGAAAAATCCTGCATTTGCAGCATTGACATAAAGGATGTAAGCGTTATATGGTTGATGATGAGCAATTTCTCCCCGAAGATACGTGCTGTACGATCCGGGGCCGCCTGTAACAATAGAACTCGATATAACTAGAATTGGTTGTAATCGCTACTGTGACCTACCTGCGCACCCAGAACACATAGAATGGCTGTGGCTAGTAAGAAACACTTCATTTTCTCTGCAGAGCTGGTATTTACCAATAATGGGAATACCTCTGATGGGAAGTAAGCTAACGAATGTGTTTATATAGTCTTGAAGTAATTTCTTCTTGCTTCGGTAGATATGTAATCGTTATCAAGACAAGAACGTTGTCTTGCCGATAAATGAACACTCCAATACAGTCACATATCTAAGTAGAAAGTCGCGTAATCATAATTGTGATAAAAAATACATCGGTTTTACAGTTTGATACGCAAGCTGAAAAGTTTAAGTATTAGAGAAGAATCGGTGCAAAATTTTCTCTTTTTTTTGGACATGAAGTATTGCTGATAGCCACACGGTATATAAATGATTGAATAGAAACTTAGAAATTATATACATTTTTGTTGCAAACGGCTCTTGTGGGTGGCATGCTCTCTACGAAACGCGCCGATATTTCCAGTGAATGAGGACAATAAGATACTGCCAAAAGGTGGATAGCAAATAAGTGATTTTAACACATATCGGACCATGCTGGGATTTTTAAAAATAATTTTAATTCCTACCTCAATTTTTATGCTAAATTACCTTAGGGATTGAAATCCTTTTATCTAGTAAGTCCGTCTTCTTCTAATTGGCATTGCATCTCCCACTGGGGCATTATCGGCTCGCAGCTTAGTGCTCATTCAGCACTTCCACAGTTATTTCGAGGCTTCTAATCCAAGTTACCATTTTTGCATTCGTATATCATGAGACTAACGCGAAGATACTTTCACGCTCAGGGAAGTTGAGAAAATTTCCAACCCGAACATTTCCTAGACAGGTCCGGGAATCGAACCCAACCACCTTCACCATAGTCTTGCTTTTAGCCGCACATCTAATCGCACGGCGCACGACTTATCAACAATTACGTAGGTTCTATAATCGATAAAATTTCGATTAATTAAATTTATTTTATTATGTTAAATTTAATTTACGATTAAACGATTGCTAACCTAAGCTCTGGCCTAGCATTGAATTTAACTTTATTGAGTCCCAGAGGTAGGAAAAAGTGGAGCAAAATCGTCACCCTAAGTTGTGTTACTTTTGGAGCCTTAAAAATCCTACGAATTTTGCAGATTTGTCTCTCATCTTTATTCATATTATATTCTTTATGGTAGGGGAAAGACGGCTTTGGCAGGTTTTGTTCTATTATTGGCAGGGGGTTTTTGTCGACCGAATTTTATGAAATTTGGCCACAATATTCTTTGATATGCAAAGAATGTTTAGGCCGAATTTGAGCCTAGTCAGTCATAAAAACCCCTGCCAATAATAGAACAAAACCTGCCAAAGCCGTCTGTTCCCCTATTAAAATTATTCATTTATTTACTTTACATCTAAACTTACTTGATACTTTATGGGCTACAGCTCTTCGATGAACCTACGCCGAATAGAGTATTCTTCTTCACTGGACTCGATCCTAGGCCAATCGCTTCCAGTTGCCCTCAACATTGAGCGCCCTCATGTCCTCTTCAACTGCAAAAAAGCCATCGTTTACGCGGCCTTCCATGAAACATGCAGCCTTTTCCGGGTTCTCTACTAAATATTATCTTCGCTTGACGTTCTTCCGGCATACGAACAACGTGTCCAGCCCACCGTTGTCTGTCCCTCTTAAAAGGCACAAAAGCCTCTCCCACGGCACAATCCCGATAATATCGATATCGTCCGCAAATCCCAGGAGCATATGCGATCTTCTGTTGATGGCACCGCTTCTTTGCACACCAGCTCTCCTAATCGCTCTTTCGAGCGCTATATTGAACAGTAGATTCGAGAGTGCATCACCCTGCTTTAATCCATCTAAGGTAACAAATGACGACGATATTTCATCCGCAACCCATACACTTGTTTTCTATCCGTCCAACGTTATACGAATCAGCCGTATCAGTTTTGCCGGAAAACCATGTTCAAGCATAATTTGCCGTAACTCATTCCGTTTCACTGAATCGTACGCCGCCTTGAAATCAATAAACAGATGATGTGTCTGCAAGTTGTACTCCCGGAATTTATCAAGGATTTGTCTCAGGGTAAACATTTGATCCGTCGTTGATCGGCCCTCACAAAAACCTGCTTGGTATTCGCCGACGAAGGACTCTTCAAGCGGTCTCAATCTGTTGAACAGAATACGGGGCATAATTTTGTACGCCGAATCAAGGAGGGTTATTCCTCGGTAATTGGCGCACTCCAGTCTGTGCCCTTTCACAAAGAGAGGGCAAATGAGGCCGTCCAACCAGCTAGCAGGCAATTCCTCGTCTTGCCATATTTTCGACATAATATGGTGCAGAACTTTATAAAGCTGCTCACTGCCATGTTTGAGAAGTTCAGTCGGGAGCTGCTGCTTCTCCGCAGCCTTATTGTTTTCAGCTCTTTTATAGCTTTTCTCATCCAGTGTAGGCGACTCCATAGCTTGTCCATCGTCGCTAATATTTATTCTGTTCATCGATGCACCGTCACTTCCTCTATTCAACAAAGTCTCGAAGTGTTGCTTCCACCTGGCAGCCACTTCGGTTTTATCTGTCAGCAAATTTCCTTCTTGGTCGTTGCACATGACGGGAGATGGCGCTGTCTTTCTCCGCACGCCATTGACAGTCTCATAAAATCTCCGCATATCATTCTGCTCCATTCTTTCCTGCGCCTCACTAATCACTTGTTCTTCATACTCATTTGTCTTCCTGCGGTGGGTTCGTTTTTTGGCTGCTCTTGCTTCCTTGTACCGATCTCTATTCGATCGGGTACCCGACACCAACATCCGGCTTCTGGCAACGTTCTTCTCGTCTATCACTCTCTGACACTCCACATCGAACCAACCCGTCCTGGGTCTCCTCTGTGCAGTGCCTACCACTTCTCGTGCTGTTGTGCTCAGCGCTCCATGGATCGACTCCCATAGATCGTTGATGTTGTCGCTAACGTTGATTGAACTTATTCGTTCGTCGAGCTTCTGGCGGTACTCAGCCGATACTCCTTCCGCCGACAATCGCTGGATATTTTAACGCAACGTTCGCTGTGATCTTTCCTTCGATACAGTTGACAACCGTGATCGAATTTCCCTGACAACGAGGTTGTTGAGAGGAGTTTCATAAGTTGTGTGAAACTGGCAACACTGATGATTTCAAATACGTGTATGCCTTCATACCGAGGCAATAAGATCTGATTAGTGTGATTTAGAGTTGCGATGGAACCTATAGCTAGTGAAATGAACTGAAACTAGATTGTAAATTTCTTCATTTCTAAATTAAGTTTAATAATTATTAATAGATAATAAATTCCAGTTTAGAAGCTGTTTGTAATGGACACTGCTATCAAAACTGCTTCATTCGACCCAGGAAAATCCCTTCGCAACAGAGGTAGTGATCGGAGTAAATGTTCGGACCTCTGAATGTCTGCACATCGATAAAATCCGAGAAATGGCGCCCATCCACCAGAACATGGTCTATCTGGTTGCAAGTTTTACCATTTGGGTGTCTCCAGGTGTGCTTTAGATTATTTTTCCGTGCAAAGTAGGTGCTACTGATGGCCATCCCTCTTTTTTTTTTTTTGGCGAAGGTAATGGAAATCTGCAAACAGACACCTGGGGAGGCGAACCCAGGTAGTATGGGGATGGGATCACCACTCCCGACCCACTAAAACCAACTCCTTCCTCTCCAGTCATTCCCCGGCCCGCAATTAAGCAATATTTCGGGGGATGACTATTGGGCATTGCGCCCCCTTCATGACGTACACAAGTGCACGTATGCGCCTCAACTCTTCGACACTCCCCATGCAACACATTTGCACAAGACATACTGGCACCACATGTGCCCCAACACTCACCTGCCTATGCCGCTTGAATGACTGCAAGGAGAAGACCAGGTACCCTGCAGGGGGTACCCCCATGCCGCCATCTCACAACATAGACAGTCCTCATTCAGTATGGTGCTCACCCCGTCCTGCAACAGAATGGCACCACTTGTCTACCAAGCCGGAGGCGACCCTAGGTTGGTGGCTCCTATGCCGCTCCTACCTCAGCTACGAGGCAGACCCTTTCATGTCTCCTATTTCTGAGGTGCCGCAGAGGCATCAACCCCCCGACACTCCTGCCAGTCATAGCGAGACTTTCGTGTCCCCTACTTCTGAGGTGCCGCAGAGGTATCTGCCCCCGACACTCCTGCCAGGCCTAGCGAGACTTCACTCATTCCGTCCCTGACAGCCGGATCACACTACTGCCTAAGCAGCCACTCTGATCATACGAACCATGCGAGTCTGACTTGTGTGCTCGCTCATACATTCAGTCCCAATCGCTTGCACCACTTGTGCACCACTCTCTTTGACATTCAGTCACTCACTCAGTGGGGGTTGTAATACCCCCATCTCCCATTTTTATCCACTCTGTGCACCTCCTGTGCATCGTTTGGGCGTGGAACACCCGGCACGTCACGCGTGCCTAACACTCCCCTACCCGGGCTTTGATACGGCCAATAGGTCTGGAGGACGGGTACTTTGCAGGTAGCACCCACCTATTGACATTTCGAAGCCCAGATAGTCCTCAGCCAGTGTGGTGGTCTCCCCATCCTGCAACGGGGTGGCACCACTTACCTTACATGTCTCCGATTTCTGAGGTGCCGCAGAAGCATCAACCCCCCGACACTCCTGCCAGACGCAGCGAGACTTTCGTGTCCCCTACTTCTGAGGTGCCGCAGAGGTATCTGCCCCCGACACTCCTGCCAGGCCTCACCAGACTTCAGTCATTCTAACACTACCGATCATGCGTACCATGCGAGACTTACTTGTGTGCTCACCCATACACTCGGTCCCTCACTCTGTGGGGGTATTACGAGTAATACTCCCAACTCCCATTCGCTTGCACCACATGTGCACCACTTGGGGGTGTGTGGGTACTACCCACTGCCACCCGCTTGCCGCCGAAGCAGCCCTCACTCTGTGGAACCACCACAGGCTCCGTTAACGACCTGGTTAATTGTTTCACTCCCAGGTCATTCATCCCGTCGGCACGGGTCGCCTGACACCTTGGGATTCGGGCTTAGGGGCTTGTATGCTTTAAGCGGCACACGGTCGCTTGATAGGGTTTGCATGCGGATATGTGGTTTTTGGGAGGGAATTAACAGAGCCCCCTGTTAACCCTACCACCTCCTAGGCAGAACCCCCTGACTCGCACACAGCTGGGGAGAGGTCGTCAAGCCCTAGGACATGGTCCCTGCTGCCCCCATGGCCATCCCTCTGGCAGCAGCGAAATTGACTAGCCGTAGGCTTTATCAAGACATTCATAAAATGGTAGTACGATTCATCAGAACCATAATAGCGCAATGGGATAATGCTGGTAGTCAAGGTGATGCAATTGTTCTACATCATAATAATGATGTGTTAACTTGACAAAGCTGGGGGCAGCAGGGACTATGTCCAAGGGCTTGACGATCCCTCCCCAGGCCATCTGCGAGTTGTGGCGCCTGCCTAGGATGTGGTGGGGTTTGACAGTGGGCTTTGTTAAACCTCTATAAAAGCTGCATGTATCCGCAAGTAGGCTCCGCCAAAGCGACCGTGTGACGATAAAAGCGCACAAGCTAAAGTCCTGGTGTTAGGTGGGACGCTAAACAGCCCTGAAACGACGGCCCTCCGACGAGACAGGAGGTTTGCGCGGGCCCAATAAGCCGCCTTTAAAAACAACTATTACGAACGACACAGAAGATAATACGACTCGATACAATCGGCAACGACCTTGGCGACGAATAAAGGATCACAATTGGAAGCTTGGAACATGGAACTGCAAGTCGCTAGGCTTCGCAGGTTGCGACAGGATAATCTACGATGAATTACATCACCGCAACTTCGATGTCGTAGCGCTGCAGGAAATCTGCTGGACAGGACAGAAAGTGTGGAAAAGCGGGCATCGAGCGGCTACCTTCTACTATAGCTGTGGCACCACCAACTAGCTGGGAACCGGCTACATAGTGTTGGGAAAGATGCGCCAACGCGTGATTGGGTGGCAGCAAATCAACGCAAGGATGTGCAAGCTGAGGATAAAAGGCCGATTCTTTAACTATATAGCATCATCACCGTGCACAGCCCACACGAAGGGTGACCCGACGACGAGAAAGAAGCATTCTATGCACAGCTGGAGCAAATATACGATGGATGCCCACTGCGGGCCGTCAAAATCGTCATCGGTGACATTAACGCACAGGTAGGAAGGGAGGAAATGTATAGACCGGTCATCGGACCGAATAGTCGAATAGTATCGAACGACAACGGCCAACGATGCATAAACTTTACAGCCTCCCATGGAATGGTAGTCCGAAGCACTTTCTTCCCCCGCAAGAATATGCACAAGGCCACATGAAAATCACCTAATCAAGTAACGGAAAACCAAATCGACCACGTTTTAATCGACGGTAAATTCTTCTCCGACATCACAAACGTACGCACTTACCGCAGTGCGAATATTGAATCCGACCACTACCTCGTCGCAGTATGTCTGCGCTCAAAACTCTCGACGGTGATCAACACGCGTCGGAGTCGTCCGCCGCGGCTAAACATTGGGCGGCTGCAAGACGGTAGACTAGCCCAAGACTACGCGAAGCAGCTGGAAGTGGCCCTCCCAACGGAAAAGCAACTAAGCGCAGCGTCTCTTGAAGATGGCTGGAGAGATATTCGATCCACCATTGGAAACACCGCAACCACTGCACTAGGCACGGTGCTCCCAGATCAGAAAAACGACTGGTATGACGACGAATGTGAGCAGTTAGTTGATGAGAAGAATGCAGCATGGGTGAGATTGCTGCAACACCGCACGAGGGCCAACGAGGCACGTTACAAACGGGCGCGGAACAGACAAAACTCGATTTTCGGAGGAAAAAGCGCCAACAGGAAGATTGAGACCGTGAAGAGACGGAGGAACTGTACCGCGCTAATAACACACTAAAGTTCTATGAGAAGTTGAACCGTTCACGTAAGGGCCCGTGCCACAGCCCGATATGTGTGAGGACATAAATGGGAACCTTCTTACAAACGAGCTTGAGGTGATCCAAAGGTGGCGGCAGCACTACGAAGAGCACCTGAATGGCGATATGGCAGACAACGGTGGCGGTATGGCAATGAACATAGAAGCAAGCGCGCAGGACATACGACTTCCGGCTCCGAATCTCCAGGAAATCCAGGAGGAGATCGGCCGGTTGAAAACAACAAAGCCCCTGAAGTTGACCAACTACCAGGGGAGCTATTTAATCACGGTGGAAAAGCACTGGCTATATCGCTGCACTGGATAATTACCAAGGTTTGGGAGGATGACGTTCTGCCGCAGGAGTGGATGAAAGGTGCCGTGTGTCCTATCTACAATAAGGGCGATAATCTGGATTGTAGAAACTACCGCGCAATCACATTGCTGAACGCCGCCTACAAGGTACTTTCCCAAATTTTATGCCGCCGACTAACACCAATTGCAAGAGAGTTCGTGGGGCAGTACCAGGCGGGATTTATGGGTGAACGCTCTACCACAGACCAGGTGTTCGCCATACGTCAGGTATTGCAGAAATGCCGCGAATACAACGTGCCCACACATCATCTATTTATCGACTTCAAAGCCGCATATAATACAATCGATCGGGACCAGCTATGGCAGCTAATGCACGAAAACAGATTTCCGGATAAACTGATATGGTTGATCAAGGCGACGATGGATCGGGTGATGTGCGTAGTTCTAGTTTCAGGGGCATTCTCGAGTCCCTTCGAAACGCGTAGAGGGTTACGGCAAGGTGATGGTCTTTCGTGTCTGCTATTCAACATCGCTTTGGAGGAAGTAATACGGAGGGCAGGGATTGACACGAGTGGTACGATTTTCACGAAGTCCGTCCAGTTATTTGGTTTCGCCGACGACATTGATATCATGGCACGTAACTTTGAGAGGATGGAGGAAGCCTACATCAGACTGAAAAGCGAAGCTAAACGGATTGGACTAGTCATCAACACGTCGAAGACGAAGTACATGATAGGAAGAGGCTCAAGAGAGGTCAATGTAAGCCACCCACCACGAGTTTCTATCGGCGGTGACGAAATCGAGGTGGTTGAAGAATTCGTACTTGGGCTCACTGGTGACTGCCGAAAATGACACCAGCAGAGAAATTCGGAGGCGCATAGTGGCTGGAAATCGTACGTACCTTGGACTCCGCAAGACACTTCGATCGAATAGAGTTCGCCGCCGTACCAAACTGACTATCTACAAAACGCTTATTAAACCGGTAGTTCTCTACGGACACCATACCTGGACGATGTTCGTGGAGGACCAACGAGCACTGGGAGTCGAAAGGAAAGAGCTGCATACCATCTATGGTGAAGTGCAGATGGCGGACGGTACGTGGAGGAGGCGAATGAACCACGAGTTGCATCACCTGTTGGGAGAACCATCCATCGTTCATACCACGAAAGTCGGAAGACTACGATGGGCCGGGCACGTAGCCAAAATGTCGGACAGTAATCCGGTGAAATGGTCCTCGAGAACGATCCGACGGGAACAAGAAGGCGAGGTGCACAGCGGGCAAGGTGGATCGATCAGGTGGAGGACGATTTGCGGACCCTCCGCAGACTGCATGGTTGGCGAAGTGCAGCCATGAACCGAGCTGAATGGAGAAGACTTTTATGTGCAGCACAGGCCACTCCGGCCTTAGTCTGATAATAAATAAATAAATAACTTGACAAAGCTAGATCAAATGGGGCATTTATCACAATAGATCTAACAAATGGTCGCGGTGATTAAGATACCCAACAAGGGCTTCTACTGCTGTATGTCAACTGTTTCGTGAAAAGTTGGCTTCTGTTTTTTTATGAGCACCTAGCTGGATTGGAAGCAATGGTCATGTTCACATGTTCATAAAAATGGATAGCTTTAGGAAAATGTTATTAACAAATAATTTTCATGACACTGAAATAACAATTCTATAATATAACAATAACACATTGCTCAGGAGAGTCTGGCGAAACGGCTTGTGTGTATTTACCCTCAAATCATTTTTTGTGCAATCGATTAAAATGAATTTCTAATTAAGAAAATTATTTTGAACTTTTTAGTGGAATGTCTTCACTTGTCATAAGACGAGTTTGTACAGTACAATTTCTAATGTTTTGTCGGTCATTAACATGGTGTATGATTAGATAGCTGCAGTGAATCATAACTGGAATAAACGCCCATCGAATCAAACTGGTAGATGTGGATATGATGACTTAATGTAGGATTTGGTAATCGACACATAAAATCACTGTTAGCCATTGATCAATACGATTATCTTATCGATTGGGATTGCAACGATTGTCGTTCAAATTTTGATAAAGTCACTGGGTTTCTTAGGGTAAGTTTTGAACGTAATTTATTGCACAATGGATAATGGAATGAATTTATCCACTTAAGGGTGATACAGCTTTTAATCATGATACATACTCAGGGAATAGATACGCAGATTTTGCCATGAGTACTTTTCACTAGACGAGTTAATACTATTCCATTTCAGTCCGCATTGTTCTCTCACGCTGTGCGGTGCGGTGCTATTTAAGCTTTTCTGCAGGAAGTTCTTGATCCCTACCTACCTATACCTACGATACGTCGTAAACTCCGCGTTGTGCGGAGCTAAACCGAATGTAATGTCTTGTTCCAGGTCGCTCGTTTTTGGGCCGCCAGTCACCAGTCTCCCTGCCCGCCGGCCGCACACGCATTTTCCTCGATTGCACACAGCCAACACAGCCGACGTCCTCCACCAGGTTCTCTGCTAAACATTACTTTTGCTGGTCTCTCTTCCTGTATACGCACTACATGTCCAGCTCCACCACGCCGTCAAGTATTGCGTGCAGTATTTTCAGTTCAAACAATCGGAGAACTTGATAGTCTGCATCTTTCAACGTCCATGCTTCATGACCGTACAGCCAGAGCCGTAGCGTGGGCTCTCAGCGCCCTTGGCGAAACAGTTATTAGGCGCCCCTTTCTTTCATACATGTTCAAAACAAATAGCATGATAAGAGCTGGGATATTTTTAAAATCAATCTTTTTTTGCGTGGTGAATTTAATAAATGTTTGCTTTATAAATTCCGTAAGCCTCTGTAACCTGCATATGTTCAAATAGGTAGGAAGTAAGGGTTATTAAAAAAGGCAGATTATTTCTATAATTGCCTTTTCTAGAAAATTTAACGATTTTCTAAAAGATTAAATAAACTTACGCAAACAAAAAAACAAATTCAGTAGTGCGTGCGTTTTCGACAATAAATCCAGACTTTCTTGTTGTGAATTCACGCACGCATCAAGAAGAATCCTGTTTTGGAGAGGATCGAATGACCTTCGGAATTTCCATCACACCTTGATCGGTGGTTTGAAAGAACTACTGGACTTTAAATGAAATTCAACTTTGGAGTGAATTGGTGGAAGGTAGGAATAGCGATTGGACCAAGTCATATAAAAAAAACAACCCCGGACCTATTCTGATCAAGATATATCAATTCCTGGAGTTGCGCTATCAGTTGATTGGTGGCATTGGTTGACATGGCCAATAATTTCAACATTGAAGTCTATCAGTTGTCATCATTACTGAAATCACTGGATGCAGATTCTCGTATTCAGCATGTCTTTAGCTAAGTGTCTCGCTTAAAGCTTTACCAGCTTATATAGACACAAAATAAATCAAAATCAAAATATCGAAAAATCGAATATAAAATTCAAAATATCGAATATTCAACTGCTTGAAAATGTCACTGGTCACTGGGCTTGCCTACATAAAATGAGAGAATTTATCTTAAATTAAAAAAAAACTTTTCATATAGATTTATAGGCATAGATTTCTTAGTCACGAACAAAAATTATACGGATATACTCTGTGTTTCGCCTTTAGCGTATTGAAGTCCTCATCTTGAGCTTGTTCCCCAGAAACTTGTTCCATTCTTCTTTTCACACAAACAAACGTATTTGAGGTAATTTCAAACATAAGTTCAATTGTTACATTTAAAGCGAACGATAAACTATTTTTGAATCAAATATGCATTTTAAGTTGTTTCAACCAGCGGAATTATTAAAGCAAACATAGATATTATTGTTTTGGTTCGACTGCCAACATATTTTCTTATCAATTCTGCAAAATATTCATATTCTGGTAGCTTCCACAATTGCTAACGTTCATACTTCATTGACTTACCTTTTCGAACCTGAAAAATATCCCCGTCAGGAATTTGAAAGCAAGAAAAAACTTGCTTCTATTTCTTTGCGCCACTAATGTGCGCATAAAACAATTATGGATTATAATTGATTACGAATGTAGCCCCCGATGGAATCGTCTGGTAAAAGCTTGAGTCTGAACTTTGAACCGGTGAATTTGAGAATACTCTTAGGGTTTTTACATGGTTTGACCTTAGCCGATTGAGACCTCCAGCATTATTAAAGACAATGATAAAAAATAAAAAAAATCAAAGAAAATTCAAGTGGTATCCAACCGCGTAAAAAACCTTGATGAGATTGGTCATCATTTCCCATAGTGCAATTCTGGATTTCGGCAAAGGCCTGGGGCCCTTGGCGGGGCAACTTGGCAAACCATATCCCATGGCGCTGCGTACAGGGTGACTGGACGAATCAACGATGTATACAGCGCTAGTTTTGTCCGTGTCTGTAATGCTACGTTTTGACAGGGCAAGTGAATTGAACAACTCATTTGAGTTCAATTGACTTGCCAAAAGTTGCTCATTTCACTTGCCTTGTCTAAACGTAGCATAAGTCGCGAGATTTTAGCTGGCTACGCTAACTGTAGAAAACCCTACATGCAGCCGCAACACGTCTATTCACCTCGTGGCTAACGTCATTATCACATCTAATGGGTGTTTCAAGATATGTGAATTCGTCGACAACCTCAAATCGTATCCCATCCATTTCCACCTCCGGACCAACACCATTTGAACTGCCACGATCTCACCAAGTTCTTAGTTTTGACAGAGTTTCATCCGCAAAACCAAGGACCATGTGAGACTTGTGATGATGATTTAGGCAAAATAGATTAGGATATAATCAATAATAATCAGGGTTTGAATCCAAAGGAGAATGAGAAAATCTCTCACTTATCATGTCAGTATACACGCTTAAAGTCATTCACACAATTTTGTGTTTCGATCACACAAAACGGGCCTAATCTGGAACAACACATTTTATGAGTAACTGCCATGTTACTCATTTTAGTGTAATTGACGGTTAACGATTTCCGATGAGTTCATTTCACACAGTGAGAGAGCGGTCGGAAAACGGACCTAACCTCAATTATATTTTTTCATGTAAATTGAAAATTTTCGCAACATTTTTATACTATTTCAGAGGAGTCCCCATTTGTTTCGATATGACCAAACTAAAGTGTGATGCTTATAGTCGCACATTTTAGTTGTATCGTATCGAAACATGACGAAAATCCTCAGAAAAAGTAATTTTCGTTGCGATGCATGCCGGACGCAACCGCCATCATGGCGATCAAAATGGACTTGACAGTTTGAAGCAAAGTTTCTTACACATATTAAAAGAATAAAAGACATTACACAGCGACTGTGCATGTCTTACACATAATTTTCACACAGATTGCTATTCTCTCGTGTCATCATCGTCATGTGTGAAAATTATTCATGCGATGTGTAATTTACTTTAAGCGTGTACACTCTCGATTGGTAGCATACTGTGAGAGACGTTTTTCGGTAGTTCTTACGATAATAAACTGATTCGGGGGGCTACAACCCATGATAAATTTCTGTTAATAAGCCCCGATTGATGGTTCTCCCAATAGCTGATGCAACTCGAGGTTCATTCGCCTCCTCCACGTACCGTCCGCAACATGCACCCCACCATAGATGGTACGCAGCACATTCCTTTCGAAAACTCCAGTGCGCGTTGGTCCTCCACGAGCATCGTCCAGGTCTCGTGTCCGTAGAGTATTACCGGTCTAATAAGTTTTTTGTAGATAGTCAGTTTGGTACGGCGGCGAACTAAAGGGGGCTTGGTAATCATATGGCTACTGCTTCTGCCTCATATGCAGGAGGTCGTGGGTTCAATCCCAGGTCCGTTCCATTCTCCTACTTTGTATCTTTCTCTATATTTCTCATGCTCTAGCAATCGCTAGAACTGGAAATGGACTTCCATACCGTTTCCATTACTATTCCTATATCTTCAACTTGAGTATTCTAACAGTAATCTGCTATAATTGGAAATGAACTATAGGCTCGTTTCCTACACCCAATTAGAAATCCCATTAGTTGCTTTCTCCTATCTATCACATTGGCAGCTCGTTAACCAAGACGGACCTCTGCCTCTCGAACCTAACTCAAACATTTCAAAAAATTCCGTTCGTGCGGAGGTTCGTGGCAAGTGCAGAGGTATATTCGGCTTGCAGTGGGCGAGGGATTGCATCATCATTTCCTCCCCTTCCCTACATTGACTTGCATTCTGACGTGGCAGGCGCCAGTATGACCTAACAAATGAGATCACCAGTACTTGTACATTGAAGATGTGTGCTAGTCCCAAGCAAACATCTGTTGGTTCCCTGTGCAAGAACAGCTGATCTGGTCATAATGGAGTAGCAACTACGAGCAGTCAATCAAGCTCAAGCTCAAGTCAGTTTGGTACGGCGGCGAACTCTATTCGATCGGAACTTCTTGCGTACGTACGTACGATTTCCTGCTATGATACGTCTCCGAATTTCTCTCCTGGTATCGCTATCGGAGGTCACCAGTGAGCCCAAGTACACTAATTCTTCAACCACCTAGATTTCATCACCACCAATACAAATTCCTGGTGGGTGGCTTACGTTGTCCTCTCTTGAGCCTCTTCCTATGATAGGATACCTTGTACTTGTACTTCGTCTTCGACGTGTTGATAACTAGTCCAATCCGTGTAGCTTCGCTTTTCAGTCTGATGTAGGCTTCCTCCATCCTCTCAAAGTTACGTGCCATAATGTCGTTGTTGAAACCAAATAACTGGACGGACTTCGTGAAAATCGTACCACTCGTGTCAATCCCTGCCCTTCGTATTACTCCCTCTAAAGCGTTGTTGAATAGCAGACACGAAAGACCATTAAGCCAGTGTCTCACCACCGTATTTAAACAGCTCTCCTGATAGTTGGTCAACTCCAGGAGCTTTGTTGTTTTTCAGCCGGTCGATCTCCTCCTGGATTTCCTGGAGATTCAAAGCCGGAAGTCGTATGTCCTGGGCGTGTGTTCCTAGGTTCATTTCCATACCGCCACCGTTGTCTGCCACATCGCCATTCAGGTGTTCTTCGTAGTGCTGCCGCCACCTTTGGATCACCTCACGCTCGTACGTAAGAAGATTCCCGTTTATGTCCTTACACATATCTGGCTGTGGCACGTGGCCCTTACGTGAACGGTTTAACTTTTCATAGAACTTTCGTCCGTTATTAGCGCGATACAGTTGCTCCGTCTCTTGACGGTCTCGATCTTCCTTCTGGCGCTTTTCCCCCCAAAAAATCGAGTTTTGTCTGTTCCGCGCTCGTTTGTATCGTGTCTGTTCGCCATCGTGTGCTGTTGCAGCAATCTCGCCCATGCTGCATTCTTCTCCTCAACCAACTGCTCACATTCGCCGTCATTGTCATTTCTTTGATCCGGGGGCACCGTGTCTAGTACAGCGGTTGCGGTGCTTCCAATGGCGGATCTAATATTTCTCCAGCCATCTTCAAGAGACGCACGCCTAGCTGCTCTTCCGTTGGGAGTGCCACTTCCAGCTATTTCCAGTATTTCAACATAAATTATAAACAAACTGTAATATTTTTTGAGATCTTCTGGCGCTTTCAAACCTTCCCTGAGTTGAGAATTTTAACAACAAAGCGTTTCACGGAGTCTGAATCCTAATTTGGAACTGGAAAAACTACTTGTGACATAATTACAGTGTTATTATCAAATAGTATTACCAGAACATCTACGGTACTCCAATCTATTCTTGAGCACATATCTTAGGGGTCTACGAGATCAGTCAAGTGATTCACAAGATCCCAAACTCTTCTTCCTCGTTCGAACAGCTCAATTGGACATGATTACACCATTATATGGCAGGGGTCCTGCTAAATCGCACCAAGCGCTATTTAAAAAATATTCCCTTTTATTAACTATTTCTTTTTTATTTTCCAAACAAAATATCGCAAGTCAGTAAAAAAAAGTCGCTAGGTGCGGTTTTGCAGAACCCCGGCCATATAAAAATCACAACATTCCCAGAATATTTACGGTACTCCAAATCATTCCTGAGTTCAGGTCTTGAAGGTCTACAAGACCAACAGAGTGATTCACAGGTACCCAAGCTTGTGTGTTATTTGGATAAGCCTCATGGAACATTATTGCATCAGTATATACTAATCACGACATTCCCAAAAACATCTACTGTACTCCAAACCATTCTTGAGTTCAGATCTTGGAGTTCTACAAGATAAACTTAACCAGTTTATCTTGTAGAACTCCAAGATCATATGTTCTCTAACTTGCTTGTTAATTGTAAAGCTCTATGAGATAACATAACACAATAATTTACAAATCACAGTATTCCCAAAACAACTACGGAACTCCAAACTATTATTAAGTACGGAACTTGAAGGTAAATACTGCAATGCACCTATGAAGGTATAATGAAGTCCCGTGAAGACTCCGTGGATCTTGTTTATTGAATTGGATCTGAACTTGAAGACATTTTGGAGTGTCGTAGATGTTTAAGGAATTCTGTAATGTGTCTATAAAGGTGTAATGATATAGGAACAGAAAATCATAGAGGCTAAAGTTTCAGCACGTCAACGAATCTTGGTTCTGGAGAAGGAAGTGAAGTGATTTCGTCGACTAAGGGAACAAAGCAGCAGCAGCCATGGACATTAGCCTCTTCCACAATATCTCACGGCGCCTAAGCAGGGCAAAGATTAACACGACTATGCATGTGAAATACGTGACAGGCCAGCTGCTGACTGACCCCAGTTAAACCAAATTTTCCATGTGCCGGCAAGACAACCCGTATGATCAAAGTTTCCTTCCGCTCAATTGCTGCCTTCTTAATTCCACCAAATTAATTAATTTTATAACTTTTCATTTTTAGTCACACTGTTTGTATGAATCATCTAAAAATGTTGTATGGATTACACTGGTCGACAGTAAATTTGTATTCGCGACGCTTATGTGTTGCATTTGTAGTTTTCGACCTCTAGAATAGGTTACCGGCGTTAGCTGATTGATTGGGAAAATTCCGAGATTATTTGGTCACAAAATTGGGGAAGGTTCGTCGCTTTAATGGCGTTGAAGTCATTTTTATGTTTGCATGATTCCGTATTCATAGAAGTTAAAACACTAAGTTAATACGATAATCTAATTTATTACGATATCTGTATGTCCCCATAAGTGTTTTTCAGGCAAAAAAGGGCCCAGGGGAAAATGTTCAGCAGAATATAAGCATATGGAGACGCATGGTACTTCTGTGCAATGATTCGCCTTGAGACTGAACTTTTTATGCAATTTTCACCTAATTCGTTTAGTTAAATTAAATGTACAAGTGTGTGCATTGTTTTTGATTGGTAACTTGTAGTAAGAGAATCCTGAACCTAATTACTTGTTGGGAAGTACATGTTCTTGGTTAACATGTCGAATTGTGCGATCAAGAAATCATTTAAAACATCTGATTCCCTGTCGTCTTCTAAGCGATTCTCACAATCTTATCCAACTCATCTGGTTTCCTGTAGGTTGCTAGTTTGTTATGTATCTAGCGATGCTCATTTTTTTTCTGCAGGATTGGATGTATACGGATGCTGTCATAGAGAATGTACAAATTTTCGATTTACCAACTTCAATGAGAGTAATAATATTTACAGATTCAGAAGTACCTTATAAGGAAAATCAAGCTAGCATGTTCACGCAAGTTCTAGAGCCCTTGCGTATTATATGCAGATCAAATAAGTTTAATGCAGATGATCTAGGTTTTCCAAATTGTTCTAGAGTATAGATCAATTGGTTATTGGCGTCTCCATATGCTATTATGCTTATATGCTGCTGAACAGTTACCCCTGGGAGGCCCATTTTTGCCTGAAAAACACTTATTGGGACATACAGATATCGTAATATCTTAGATTATCTTATTTACTTAGTGTTTTAACTTCTATGAATATGCAATCATGCGAACATAAAAATGACTTCAACTTCATGCAAACAAACAGTTTGGGCAGCAGGGACTATGTCCAAGGGCTTGACGATCCCTCCCCAGGCCATCTGCGAGTTGTGGCGCCTGCCTAGGATGTGGTGGGGTTTGACAGTGGGCCCTGTTAAACCTCTATAAAAAGCTGCATGTATCCGCAAGTAGGCTCCGCCAAAGCGACCGTGTGCCGCTCAAAGCGCACAAGCCCAAGTCCTGGTGTTAGGTGGGACGCTAAACAGCCCTGACACGGCGGCCCTCCGACGAGACAGGAGGTTTGCGCAGGCCCAATAAGCCGCCTTTAAAAACAACTATTACGAACGACATAGAAGATAATACGACTCGATACAATCGGCAACGACCTAGGCGACGAATAAAGGATCACGATTGGAAGCTTGGAACATGGAACTGCAAGTCGCTAGGCTTCGCAGGTTGCGATAGGATAATCTACGATGAATCACATCCCCGCAACTTCGATGTCGTAGCGCTGCAGGAAATCTGCTGGACAGGACAGAAAGTGTGGAAAAGCGGGCATCGAGCGGCTACCTTCTACCAAAGCTGTGGCACCACCAACGAGCTGGGAACCGGCTTCATAGTGCTGGAAAAGATGCGCCAACGCGTGATTGGGTGGCAGCCAATCAACGCAAGGATGTGCAAGCTGAGGATAAAAGGCCGTTTCTTCAACTATAGCATCATCAACGTGCACTGTCCACACGAAGGGAGATCCGACGACGAGAAAGAAGCGTTCTATGCGCAGCTGGAGCAGACATACGATGGATGCCCACTGCGGGACGTCAAAATCGTCATCGGTGACATGAACGCTCAGGTAGGAAGGGAGGAAATGTATAGACCGGTCATCGGACCGGATAGTCTGCATACCGTATCGAACGACAACGGCCAACGATGCATAAACTTTGCAGCCTCCCGCGGAATGGTAGTCCGAAGCACTTTCTTCCCCGTAAGAATATCCACAAGGCCACATGGAAATCACCTAATCAAGTAACGGAAAACCAAATCGACCACGTTCTAATCGACGGTAAATTCTTCTCCGACATCACGAACGTACGCACTTACCGCAGTGCGAATATTGAATCCGACCACTACCTCGTTGCAGTATGTCTGCGCTCAAAACTCTCGACGGTGATCAACACGCGTCGGAGTCGTCCGCCGCGGCTTAACATTGGGCGGCTACAAGACGGTAGACTAGCCCAAGACTACGCGCAGCAGCTGGAAGTGGCACTACCAACGGAAGAGCAGCTAGGCGCAGCATCTCTTGAAGATGGCTGGAGAGATATTCGATCCGCCATTGGAAGCACCGCAACCGCTGCACTAGGCACGGTGGCTCCGGATCAGAGAAACGACTGGTATGACGGCGAATGTGAGCAGTTAGTTGAGGTGAAGAATGCAGCATGGGCGAGATTGCTGCAACACCGCACGAGGGCGAACGAGGCACGATACAAACGGGCGCGGAACAGACAAAACTCGATTTTCCGGAGGAAAAAGCGCCAGCAGAAAGATCGAGACTGTGAAGAGACGGAGCAACTGTACCGCGCTAATAACGCACGAAAGTTCTATGAGAAGTTGAACCGTTCACGTAAGGGCCACGTGCCACAGCCCGATATGTGTAAGGACATAAACGGGAACCTTCTTACGAGCGAGCGTGAGGTGATCCAAAGGTGGCGGCAGCACTACGAAGAACACATGAATGGCGATATGGCAGACAACGGTGGCGGTATGGTAATGAACCTAGGAGCACGCGCGCAGGACATGCGACTTCCGGCTCCGAATCTCCAGGAAATCCAGGAGGAGATCGGCCGGCTGAAAAACAACAAAGCCTCTGGAGTTGACCAACTACCAGGAGAGTTGTTTAAACACGGTGGTGAAGCACTGGCTAGAGCGCTGCACTGGGTGATTACCAAGGTTTGGGAGGATGAGGTTCTGCCGCAGGAGTGGATGGAAGGTGTCGTGTGTCCCATCTACAAAAGGGCGATAAGCTGGATTGTAGCAACTACCGCGCAATCACATTGCTGAACGCCGCCTACAAGGTACTCTCCCAAATTTTATGCCGTCGACTAACACCAATTGCAAGAGAGTTCGTGGGGCAGTACCAGGCGGGTTTTATGGGTGAACGCTCTACCACAGACCAGGTGTTCGCCATACGTCAGGTATTGCAGAAATGCCGCGAATACAACGTGCCCACACATCATCTATTTATCGACTTCAAAGCCGCATATGATACAATCGATCGGGACCAGCTATGGCAGCTAATGCACGAAAACGGATTTCCGGATAAACTGATACGGTTGATCAAGGCGACGATGGATCGGGTGATGTGCGTAGTTCGAGTTTCAGGGGCATTCTCGAGTCCCTTCGATACCCGTAGAGGGTTACGGCAAGGTGATGGTCTTTCGTGTCTGCTATTCAACATCGCTTTGGAGGGAGTAATACGAAGGGCAGGGATTGACACGAGTGGTACGATTTTCACGAAGTCCGTCCAGTTATTTGGTTTCGCCGACGACATTGATATCATGGCACGTAACTTTGAGAGGATGGAGGAAGCCTACATCAGACTGAAAAGCGAAGCTAAACGGATTGGACTAGTCATCAACACGTCGAAGACGAAGTACATGATAGGAAGAGGCTCAAGAGAGGTCAATGTGAGCCACTCACCACGAGTTTCTATCGGTGGTGACGAAATCGAGGTGGTTGAAGAATTCGTGTACTTGGGCTCACTGGTGACCTCCAATAACGATATAAGCAAAGAAATTCGGAGACGCATCGTGGCAGGAAATCGTACGTACTTTGAACTCAGCAAGACGCTCAGATCGCATAGAGTTCGCCGACGTACCAAACTGACTATCTACAAAACGCTTATTACACCGGTAGTTCTCAACGGACACGAGACCTTCACGATGCTCGTGGAGGACCAACGCGCACTGGGAGTTTTCGAAAGGAAAGTGTTGCGTACCATCTATGGTGGGTTGCAGATGGCGGACGGTACGTGGAGGAGGCGAATGAACCACGAGTTGCATCAGCTGTTGGGAGAACCATCCATCGTTCACACCGCGAAAATCGGAAGACTGTGGTGGGCCGGGCACGTAGCCAGAATGTCAGACAGTAATCCGGTGAAAATGGTTCTCGACAACGATCCGACGGGAACAAGAAGGCGAGGTGCACAGCGAGCAAGGTGGATCGATCAGGTGGAGGACGACTTGCGGACCCTCCGCAGACTGCGTGGTTGGCGAAGTGCAGCCATGAACCGAGCTGAATGGAGAAGTCTTTTATGTGCAGCACAGGCCACTCCGGCCTTAGTCTGATGATAAAAAAAAATTCATGCAAACATAAAAATGACTTCATTAAAGCGGCCAAATAATATCGGAATTTTCCCAATCGATCAACTAACGCCGGTAATCAGTCGATTCTAGATGTCGAAAACTACAAATGCGACACATGGACATCGCGATTACAAAAAATTTCTGATTTTTTGTCGTCCAGTGATTACACCTCATTCAACTCTCCTACATGCTACGTAAGTTATAGATGGTTCTTATTCGTTTCCCTGACTCAACAGGTATACATGAAACATGTGCAGTCCAGGATACCAGAATCGAGGAATTTGTGCGTCAATTTTTTGATTTAGTGTTATTTGGTGATCCTATTTGTGTTATCTTTATACTGCCGTAACAACTTACAGTGTTGGAAAATAAATAATTGAGTTACATGAAGCGAAAAGTGACAATAAACATAAATAAAATGACAAATGAATGAGAATAGTGAGTTGGCACAATAGACTTTTTAATTATTATTAGTTCCCTTTGCAATCCACTTCACTGTTCATAGCTCAAATTTTTTTTTCAATGTCTCACAAATAGATCCCGACACGTGGAGCGCAATGAAATGTTTGCGCCTGGAAGAATGGCTTATCACATTGAACTAGAGGATGAAAATGTGGAAACGGATATACCGACAACGGTTATTCGTTCGAAAGCCGAAGTGCCCATGGTGGCAGGTGACACTCAGACTCTTACTACTAACGACATCGTCATCAATAAGTTAGCTCAGATTTTGTCCTACCTTCGACAGGGTGGTAGAGGCAAGAAGAACAAACGAAGGGTAAATTTTGTAGCTATGTATTTGAGGGATTGTTTTATAAAAGATTTTTCTATCAGGACAAAGATAAGCCATTGTTCAAACTCCCGGAGGACAAACATATGGATGATTCTATTTATGGAGATATTGGCGAATACAAGCCATCCCGCCGTTTCGACCAAGGGGCTTCATCATCCAAGGCGGACGACAACCAAGGGAAGCACAGATATTTCGACAAATCCAACGAAGAAGAAGAGCGGGAAACAGGGACAATACAAAGTATTTAAACATAACATTTTATTTTTATCGAAAGAGGATGTTTATGTTCTTATCTATGTTTTAGTCCCAGCACCACCAAAACTATCTGCCCAGCTTATCACCAAACTAACTGCTGAACCGGAGGGCTACGCCGAATGTTACCCTGGGCTGCAGGAAATGAATGATGCAATCGATGACTCCGACGACGAAGTAGATTACACGAAAATGGACCTTGGCAACAAGAAGGGTCCTATTGGACGCTGGGATTTCGATACACAGGAAGAATACTCTGGTGAGTGGTGTTATGCTATTACAAGTATTTGAACGTCAACATATAAAAAATTTGTGTGGAATATTTTTCAGACTATATGAGCAGTAAGGAAGCTCTTCCGAAGGCTGCCTTCCAGTATGGCGTAAAAATGCAGGATGGTCGGAAAACTCGCAAACACAAGACCGAAAAGAACGAGAAAGCTGAACTGGATAGAGAGTGGCAACAGATACAGAATATTATTCATAAACGTAAAGCCAAAGAAGGTGGAGGCAATGAAGTTGAATACAAAAAAGCTAAACAATAGGTTTTTCTTCTACTCTTAAATAATATGGTGTTGCATTGTTAAAAAATGTATTACGAAATATTGAACTACCCCGGTGTCGCACATTACTACGTATCTAGTTCTGGATATAAAGTACACAATAAATTGCATGAAATCGTATATTCTCATACCTGCTATCTATTTGTTATACTTGATGACCCTTCCTTCTGTAAAAATTTCCTCGATTGATGCGACATTCTCATTAGGCAAAGTCACAATGGCTGGGAAAGTCTGTTGCTTGTTTGAATAAATGAAAAAAATCCGAGATATTTTGCTCAGAATTTAGGTTCTTCTTCTATAATGTGGGTTCATCACTTGGAACTTTTTGAATACGTTGAAGTCATTTGCGTATTTTATGTACACGTGTTTTTATCTGCCGGGGTACACGAAAATCTGCGAACAGGCACCTGAGGAGGAGCTCACCCGACCCACTAAAACCAATCGATTTATCGAAGTATTCGAATAATTTGCGACATCTCTAGGCATTAAAAACACATTGACTTCATAAGTGGTAACCTCACCTCCCGTCGATCGCAAGATATAACAGTAACCTAACCGATCTATTAGTAACTCCAGGCCTGGTAGCGAGTCACTTTTTAGTGACTTGGTCACTTTTTTCGGGTCAGTCAATAATATTCCGATTCACCTTTTCAATAAAATTCTGATATTTTCATCTGAATCCTACACAATTTTAGATGCATTTTCTGTTCTTTCGGGGAAATCATTAGTGAGCGATGGCTTGATCTAATGCTTGGGTATACAAAACTAACAAGCTTTTCAGTTTTTTCTATAACAAATATGTTTACTCACAAATATATATATTTTAAAACATACGAATATTTTTTTAAATCAAAATAAAAAAATAGAATAATTGCTTGATACTGCAAAGCACTTTGGGAGTAGAATACTTATTACGTAAAAGATCCCTCATAAACGGATTTATTTAATTTTTATTTTCGTAAGTAGCCAAATGAATGGTCTCTCGACATCTGCTCCGATAAATACTTTTAAAAAAATCCAAAATCATATTTTGATGACAATTTAGACATTCGAGACTGCCTAAACTTTGGATAGGGTAGATCATTACTTGGGCCTATGGACCCGATTCCCGGCTCACTGCACAGAAAACTAATGAATCATACTGTTTGGAAGAAGTAGGTTTATGGTTGATAATTTTGAAAAAGTCTCCTATTAATCTCGCACAATATTCAATATTCTTCAAACTAATTGTACTTCTAATTGATCCAATTATCTTCTATATAATAAAAATGAAATGGTCTGTGTTCGTATCCGCATAACTCGGAAACGGCTGGATGGATTTTCTTCATTCCTTCAGCAGATATGTTCGCCATAGTTTCCGACGGGTTTATATTAAAATTCCTAATGCTAAAATCACGAGTAAAGTTAAGTAAATCGAGAAAAACTAAAACTAATATTCGTATGGACATTTTGCAATTAAAAACGTATCCTAAAACCGAATAAAAAATCACCTCGGCTCAAGAATTTCTAGCCGTACCGTGCTGCCAAAAGCCCCGGAGTCTTATTTTAGTATAGAAATAATCGTTCATCGTTAATAGGAAAACTGTCTAATACGTTGACGCTATCATGTTATTTATAATTATCTCGATGTCAAAAAGTGGAAACAATATTTTTTTCAGTTATTGGAAGGAATTTGGATGAGTGAATATATCTTCTCAAACAAATAAAAATTATTATGAATAATACCATCTGGCATCACGTTGTCGTGGAACGTGCATGTTTTTGTTTACGTCGCATTTCTTACCGTCCCGAGAGAGGGAATGAGAGTGAATGTTGAGAGATTAAGTAAAATATTGCGTAAGCCGAAGAGACTTGGGGTATGCCGAAAAAGCCATCCCCTGTGACTGAAATGAGTGCTGCACCTTGTTAATATAAATCAAATGAAAGCATTTTCAAACGATGTTTAGTAAGAATAGCTATTCTTTAAGCAGAGGTGAACCTCATTGCAGTATTACACGGCCTACAAAATTAAGGAAAAGTTACTCCTTGTCATAAATATCAATTAACCCTTTATAAGGCAGACGAATCTAAACAATAAATTATCAAAAACAACAACAGGATACAATGTTGACATGGTATTAAACTCATATGTATGTTTGTTATACATTAAACAGTTCAGAAACATTGAAAAATTGATGGCAATATAGTTTCCACTGTCCGGCAAGCGGCAACAACAAAAATAAATAAAAGATTTTTAAAAATTAGGTTTTACGTAAAACCAGTCAAATCAAGGCACGTTACATTTTTTGGTGAAGAGTCCTAGTCGGAAAACGCATTATAAGTGAAAAAAAATTGCGCTTTTGTTCCCTT
Organism: Armigeres subalbatus; assembly: GCF_024139115.2. NCBI lineage: Eukaryota > Metazoa > Arthropoda > Insecta > Diptera > Culicidae > Armigeres > Armigeres subalbatus. The sequence goes on along the minus strand of NC_085141.1, from coordinate 210,159,502 downwards.
GGGAAAAAAAACACAATTTCGTCAAAAATCCAAAAACCAAATTTACAGAAAGGCAAAGCTTTTCTCACGCTAATCACGGATTAATCTAACACAGGAGATTCAAAATAATTAATACCAACGGGAAAAAATATATCTTCCACTCGAAACTTACGATCTGTTCGTAAAAAAACTGTTCTCAAATTGAAATTTCAATTTTTTTATAGCTCAAATTCATCTGGAGTGTTACTAGGAAGCAAATAAAGCCACTACATGGGAAATAATAAGTAGAGCTCTAGTTAATAAATAGAAAAAAAAATATAATTTGTTGGTGGCAATATAGTTGCCACTGCCTAATAAAGTGTTAAATAATGCAGTCGTACGCATGTTAGGCCGGGAATGGGGTAAGAAACCCTATTCCATCAAGAAAAATCGTGAATTTTTTTTAGATTTTTATTATTTTTAGTTTGATTTACCGATTGGTAGCTCAAACTTCATGTTTAGGTTATTCGAAATTCTAAACAAATTCTTCAGGTTTCGAAATAATTCTTGGGTTTCAGATTTATGAACTTTTGAAGCCAAATTAATTGTACTTATTCTGCGTCTCGAATGACTCGAGAATGGTCGATTTTGACACGGTCGATTTTCTCACGTGAGACGACAGTGTAATTTAAATGGGAGGTATCGACAATTCTTACTTCAATCGAGTCGACTCACCTTATACGAGACGCAGAATAAGCACAAATGTCGAAAAATTATTTAAATAAATGTCTATCATAGAAAAGTTGCATTTTCACACACAAGCGAAGATTTTCCGAATAAGTTTGAACCCATAATAAACATTATTGCACCTTATTTGTATGACTTGCCTCCAATTGTGTTTTCCAGTGGTGAAAAAGGCGGAAAATGCAAAAATAAATATTAAAAAGAAAACAAAACAAACTCATTAGATTTTATTTTTCAAATTTGGCCTAAACATTCTTTGCATATCAAAGAATATTGTGGCCAAATTTCATAAAATTTGGTCGACAAAAACCCCCTGACCAGTGTTGTAAAATGTCATTTGCATTCTTTTTCATAATTTTCCCAGAACTTTTTTCAGTAGTTAGCTATCAACTATCAAGTATGACAAACTTATAGCGCTTAAATGTGGCTACAACTTTGTCTAACAAGACATTGCTGTAAATATGTAATCTGGGGCGTGGGAGGCAAAATGTCATTCAAATGACATTATGTCAAATGACACGTGACATTTTGGAGAGATTTCACTCTCTAGCCTCAGATGTTATGTTTAGAGCAATGTACCTTTGGACAAAAATATAGCACTACTCAAGCGTTATGCGTGCATCTAAAATTTTGAAGTAAATTTGGCTTCCGAAGAAAGTTATGAACAAATTAGTCAAATGACATGCAGATGACATTTTACAAGCCTGCCCCTGACAATAATAGAACAAAACCTGCCAAAGCCGTCTTTTCCCCTATTCCATTTATTTCCATCACTTTGTAAACATTCTTTCCCCGCAAAAATATCCACAAGGCCACATGGAGATCACCTAACCAAGAAATGGAAAACCAAATCGACCACGTTCTAATCGACGGTAAATTCTTCTCCGACATCACGAACATCCGCAGTGCGAATATTGAATCCGACCACTACCTCGTTGCAGTATGCCTACGCTCAAAACTCTCGACGGTGTACAACACGCGTCGAAGTCGGACGCCGCGGCTTAACATTGGGCGGCTACAAGACGGTAGACTAGCCCAAGACTACGCGCAGCAGCTGGAAGTGGCACTCCCAACGGAAGAGCAGCTAGGCGCAGCTTCTCTTGAAGATGGCTGGAGAGATATTCGATCCGCCATTGGTAGCACCGCAACCGCTGCACTTGGCACGGTGCCCCCGGATCAGAGAAACGACTGGTATGACGGCGAATGTGAGCAGTTAGTAGAAGAGATGAATGCAGCATGGGCGAGATTGCTGCAACACCGCACGAGGGCGAACGAGGCACGATATAAACAGGCGCGGAACAGACAAAACTCGATTTTCCGGAGGAAAAAGCGCCAGCAGGAAGATCGAGACCATGAAGAGACGGAGCAACTGTACCGCGTTAATAACACACGTAAGTTCTATGAGAAGTTGAACCGTTCACGTAAGGGCCACGTGCCACAGCCTGATATGTGTAAGGACATAAACGGGAACCTTCTTACGAACGAGCGTGAGGGGTCCAAGGTGGCCGCAGCACTACGAAGAGCACCTGAATGGCGATGTGGCAGACGAAGATGGCGGTATGGTGATGGACCTGGGAGGAGGACCTGCGCGCAAGACATAATTCTACCGGCCTCGGATCTCCAGGAAATCCAGGAGGAGATTGGCCGGCTGAAGAACAACGAAGCCCCTGGCGTTGACAAACTACCAGGAGAGCTATTTAAACACGGTGGTGAGGCACTGGCTAGAGCGCTGCACTGGGTCATTACCAAGATTTGGGAGGAGGAAGTTTTGCCGCAGGAGTGGATGGAAGGTGTCGTTTGTCCAATCTACAAAAAAGGCGATAAGCTGGCTTGTAGCAACTACCGCGCAATCACATTGCTGAACGCCGCCTACAAGGTACTCTCCCAAATTTTATGCCGTCGACTACCACCAATTGCAAGGGAGTTTGTGGGGCAGTACCAGGCGGGTTTTATGGGCGAACGCTCCACCACGGACCAGGTGTTCGCCATTCGCCAAGTACAGCAGAAATGCCGCGAATGCATCGTGCCCACATCATCTATTCATCGACTTCAAAGCCGCATATGATACAATCGATCGGGACCAGCTATGGCAACTAATTCACGAAAACGGATAAACTGACACGGTTGATCAAAGCGACGATGGATAGGGTGATGTGCGTAGTTCGAGTTTCAGGGGCATTCTCGAGTCCCTTCGAAACCCGCAGAGGGTTACGGCAAGGTGATGGTCTTTCGTGTCTGCTATTCAACATCGCTTTGGAAGGGGTAATACGAAGAGCAGGGATTAACACGAGTGGTACAATTTTCAATAAGTCCGTCCAGCTATTTGGCTTCGCCGATGACATAGGGCCCTCCTTAGCCGTGCGGTAAGACGCGCGGCTACAAAGCAAGACCATGCTGAGGGTGGCTGGGTTCGATTCCCGGTGCCGGTCTAGGCAATTTTCGGATTGAAAAATGTCTCGACTTCCCTGGGCATAAAAGTATCATCGTGCTAGCCTCATGATATACGAATGCAAAAATGGTAACCTGGCTTAGAAACCTCGCGGTTAATAACTGTGGAAGTGCTTTGAACACTAAGCTGCGAGGCGGCTCTGTCCCAGTGTGGGGATGTAATGCCAAGAAGAAGAAGAAGAAGATGACATAGATATTATGGCACGTAACTTTGAGACTGAAGAGGGAAGCCAAGCGGATCGGATACATGATAGGAAGGGGTTCAAGAGAAGACAATGTGAGCCACCCACCGCGAGTTAGCATCGGTGGTGACGAAATCGAGGTGGTAGAAGAATTTGTGTACTTGGGCTCACTGGTGACTGCCGAAAATGATACCAGCAGAGAAATTCGGAGACGCATAGTGGCTGGAAATCGTACGTACTTTGGACTCCGCAACACGCTTCGATCGAATAGAGTTCGCCGCCGTACCAAACTGACTATCTACAAAACGCTCATTAGACCGGTAGTCCTCTATGGACACGAGACCTGGACGATGCTCGTGGAGGACCAACGCGCACTCGGAGTTTTCGAAAGGAAAGTGCTGCGTACCATCTATGGTGGGGTGCAGATTGCGGACGGTACGTGGAGGAGGCGAATGAACCACGAGTTGCATCAGCTGTTGGGAGAACCATCCATCGTTCACACCGCGAAAATCGGACGACTGCGGTGGGCCGGGCACGTAGCCAAGATGTCGGACAATAACCCGGTGAAAATGGTTCTCGACAACGATCCGACGGGCACAAGAAGGCAAGGTGCGCAGCGGGCTAGGTGGATCGATCAGGTGGAAGCGGACCCTCCGTAGACTGCGTGGTTGGCGACGTGTAGCCATGGACCGAGCTGAATGGAGAAGACTCTTATATACCGCACAGGCCACTTCGGCCTTATTCTGAATAAATAATAATTGTAAACATTGATCAGTGTCTCACTTGAGAGACTAAAAACTTCAGTACCGTCATTACTGTTTAGATCGAAATACGTATACTTGTAGAGAATGCAAAGTAATGGAATTAAATTCATTACAAGTGAAGACATTCCGCTAAATAAGCATACAATTTTCTTCATCGGTTTATTTGAATAATGTTTTGGCAATTCGTATTTTTTGCAGAACTTATTCCCCCTTTCAAATTGGAATTTTTGGCCAAAAGATATTAGAGGGAGAAATAATTTTGGAAAACTATTTGTATTGGCCTTATGACCTTCATATGAAAGTAAGGTTTGCAGAAATCGCTCTCAAAAGACATCGAACAACGATAAAAAAGAGGCAAAAACCTCTTCGAATCAATCATAACAAGCCATGAAAACAAAACTATCGCACTTGTATACAAGTATATATATATATATATATATATATATATATATATATATATATATACAAATATATATATACAAGTTGGAAAAAAACTGATTCGGATAGGCGGCCCCCATTTGATAAAACGCTTTGTTCTCGCTCATTTCATGTTGGTTACCATAAAGAGGCTGCACTCAGTTTTTAATCCAGGCTCGTTACACGCTTCCGACGATTTCCGATGAGTTCATTTCACACAGTGAGAGAGCGGTCGGAAAACGGACCTAACCTCAATTATATTTTTTCATGTAAATTGAAAATTATCGCAACATTTTTATACTATTTCAGAGGAGTCCCCATTTGTTTCGATATGACCAAACTAAAGTGCGATGTTTATAGTCACACATTTTAGTTGTATCGTATCGAAACACAACGGAAATCCCCAGAAAAAGTCATTTTCGTTGCGGTGCATGCCGGACGCAACCGCCATCATGGCGGTCAAAATGGACTTGACAGTTCGAAGCAAAGTTTCTTACACATCAGTTCAATCAAAGTTAATTGCCTATTTCCGGGGATTAAACCACCCGACTTGGACGTTAATTTATTATCGTTATGGAAATTACATATCATACAAGATATTGAATTTGAATTTTGAGAATTGGGATCACTCAGCATTAGCCATTTGACGTTAGCTCACTGCATTTTCGCAATTGGCTGTACACGTCCACATTGAGGAGCGTGAGTATTTAGATTCTATGCTATACACATTCTTCATCAACCTGAGCAACCTGAGTTGCGTGCTCTTGCCTACGCAATGCGGTCGGGTCTGAGCTTGACGACCGACTGGCAAATGCTTACACAACCTCACTTGATCAGTACCGTTGTTGATGAAGAATGTGTATAGCCGCCAGACATTCTAAATACTCACGCTCCTCTAATGTGGACGTGTATACACATGTGGAAGTATTGGCTTGAGAAATGGATTGCGAGTGATTTGACTTATGCGTCCAATTTGGGAATCTCGAGCTCGTTCAGTAGTTGCTAGGTTGCGAAGGCCGACGGAGGTCCTTCGTAGCTTAGTTGGTTAAAGCACCAGTCTAGCGTACTGTAGGGTCATGGGTTCGAGTCCCATCGAAGGGAAAGTGGTTACCTCCAATACATTTTTCAAATCAATATCTTCCACATAACGTACATATTCACATATGAGTTTCCATAACATTGTAAATTAACGTCCAAGTCGGGTGGTTTAATCTCCGGAAATAGGCAATTAACTTTGATTGAACTGAACCTGAGTTGCGTGCCTTGCCTACGCAATGCGGTCGGGTCTGAGCTTGACGACCGACTGGCAAATGCTTACACAACCTCACTTGATCAGTACCGTTGCTGATGAAGAATGTATAGCCGCCAGACATTCTAAATACTCACGCTCCTCTAATGTGGACGTGTACAATACACATGTGGAAGTATTGGCTTGAGAAATGGATTGCGAGTGATTTGACTTATGCGTCCAATTTGGGAATCTCGAGCTCGTTCAGTAGCCGCTAGGTTGCGAAGGCCGACGGAGGTCCTTCGTAGCTTAGTTGGTTAAAGCACCAGTCTAGCGTACTGTAGGGTCATGGGTTCGAGTCCCATCGAAGGGAAAGTGGTTACCTCCAATACATTTTTCAAATCAATATCTTCCACATAACGTACATATTCACATATGAGTTTCCATAACATTGTAAATTAACGTCCAAGTCGGGTGGTTTAATCCCCGGAAATAGGCAATTAACTTTGATTGAACTGAACCTGAGTTGCGTGCTCTTGCCTACGCAATGCGGTCGGGTCTGAGCTTGACGACCGACTGGCAAATGCTTACACAACCTCACTTGATCAGTACCGTTGCTGATGAAGAATGTGTATAGCCGCCAGACATTCTAAATACTCACGCTCCTCTAATGTGGACGTGTACAATACACATGTGGAAGTATTGGCTTGAGAAATGGATTGCGAGTGATTTGACTTATGCGTCCAATTTGGGAATCTCGAGCTCGTTCAGTAGCCGCTAGGTTGCGAAGGCCGACGGAGGTCCTTCGTAGCTTAGTTGGTTAAAGCACCAGTCTAGCGTACTGTAGGGTCATGGGTTCGAGTCCCATCGAAGGGAAAGTGGTTACCTCCAATACATTTTTCAAATCAATATCTTCCACATAACGTACATATTCACATATGAGTTTCCATAATTCTTACACATATTAAAATAATAAAAGACATTACACAGCGACTGTGCATGTCTTACACATAATTTTCACACAGATTGCTATTCTCTCGTGTCATCGTCGTCATGTGTGAAAATTATTCATGCGATGTGTAATTTACTTTAAGCGTGTAGGGTACCATATTTTTTTCGCACAGCTGTGTAAAACATGTTGAAATGCATCACCAGAACCGGTGCCCTCCACAATTGGGGCTTATTAAAAGAAATTTATGATGGGTTGTAGCCCCCCGAATCAGTTCATTATCGTAACAGCTACCGAAAAACGTCTCTCACGGTATGCTACCTATCGAGAGTGTATACAGACATGATAAGTGAGAGATTTGCTCATTCTCCATTGGATTCAAACCCTGTATAAAAGTCAATTTTTGTCACTGCAAATGAAATCCAAAGTCACTATTTGGTCACTTTTTTGCAGCAGAAAGTCACCATTTAGTCTCTTGTAACTCACGTAGGAGAAGAGCTTCCCGGCAACCACAACCATGCTTTCTATTGACTCAACACGATACATCCGGAATAAGCCTGTGGGTCCAACGGTATCCAGTAGTAGTAAAAGTAGTAAAATTCTTCTTTGTTTAAAACATTTTTTGTTCTACAATTAATTTTAACATGTACAGTGATCGGCCGGTTGGCCCTCCAACTTCAATTCCAATTATTGTTATTATTATGATTATAATGTTTGACTTAATTTTTAAAATATAATGTATCATGACGGCCTTCAAGAGGGGCTAGTGTTTTTAAAAATTTGATAACCTAACTACTATGTACACTAATATTTACAATAAAAATTTGATAACCTAGATTGGAACTAGCGCCCTAAGCGCTTGTTGGTCCGAGTGCAAGCAACGGACCCTAAACTTTTCTTTACACTCACCAAAGCGTTCATGTAAGGTTTTTATTCCGGCCAGACGGTGGACCTCGGATGTTCTTGTCCTGGGAGGGTGTTGAGGATCATCCTCAGGAATTTGTTTTGGACCCGTTGAAGTTTGAGGTGGTGGGTTTTAGCGCAGCTCTCCCAGACCGGCATGCCATATTCGATCACAGGGAGGATGATTTGCTTGTAGACAGCAAGCTTATTTTTCAGGGACAATGACGACCGGCGGTTGATCAAAGGGTATAGTAGTTTCAACAAGACGTTACACTTTGTCACCGTTTTGTCAACCTGTTGCCTGAAAATAAGCTTGCTGTCGAGGGTCAAGCCAAGGTAGCCGGCCTCATTGGCCCATTCCACAGTCGTGCCATTGAGGATGATTTTACAGTCCCCAGGCGGAACAAGCTTAAGGGATTTGGAGTGGGGGAAAATGATGACCTGGGTCTTCGCCGCGTTGATACAGATCTTCCAGCTGGTGAGGTACTCTGTCAGGGCATCCAGGCCTCGTTGGAGTTTTGCCACTAGCGCTCTGATCACTCTACCGTTGTAGACGATGGATGTGTCATCTGCGAACAGAGACAGAATGCCGCCTTCTGGAGGTTCTGGCATGTCGGAGGTGAACAGATTGAAAAGCAGGGGCCCGAGGATACTGCCCTGGGGAACGCCTGCGACGATGTTGTGCGCATTGGAACTCGCTCCGCTGATTGAGACCCGGAATGTCCTTGCCGACAGGTAATTGTTGATTATTTTCACCAGGTAGCTGGGAAGATTGTAGCGTTGTAGTTTGTACACCAGGCCATCATGCCATACATTGTCAAATGCCTTCTCGACATCGAGTAAGGCCATGGCGGATGTTTTCGAGACAAACTTGTTCCGTCTGAGGACGTTGGTAACTCAGGTCAGTTGGTGTACAGTTGACCGACCGCGTCGGAAACCAAACTGTTCCTCGAGCAAGATGTTGAGATTTTCGGCAGACTCAAGTAACCGATGATGAATAGCTTTTTCGAATAGCTTGGATAACCCTGACAGAAGGCTGATGGGTCGATAACTTTTGGGGGAGGAAGGATCCTTCCCAGGCTTCCGGATGGGGATGACTTTCGCTGACTTCCAGGACGATGGGAAGTAGCTAAGCCGGAGACACTGATTAAAGATCAGCGAGAGGTGCTCAAAGAACGGAGCACTCATGTGTTTGAGCTCGAGATTCAGGATGCTGTCGAAGCCTGGGGCCTTCATGTTCTTCGACGATTTGATATAGGCCGTCAATTCGTCAGCTGGGATCTCCAACTCCTCCGAGAAGTCGTTGGGAATCAAATGGATGTTGTTAGAATGCTCATTAACGGCTGCTTCGTTTGGACTAGCGATGTTCTGTCCAAGATTGTGCGAGCTGATGAAGTGACGACCTATTTCGGCGACCTTTTCTGCAGGAGGTATCAAGCGATTCTTAGAGCCATTATTGTCTAATGGGAAAAAAGTGGAATGGGCCCAGGCTTGGATTTTAGAATTTTGGTCCTTTTCCAGAACGGCTTAGCATAATCTGGGAGAGTGCGGATCTTATTCGAGAAGTCGTTATTTCTGAGGTCCACCATTCTGGCCTTGATAATTTTGTGATTCGATTGCAGCGTGCCTTAAGCTCAGGCAGTCCAGTACGCTGAAACTGCCTGCGAGTGACATTCCGCAATCGAATCAAATCTTTGGTGAGTGTATCGATGTTTAAGGAGTTGCTTACCTGCCGAGCCGTCGGTACGTGTTGCTCTCGGGCCGCCGTTATCGCCTCCTCGATAGCGCACAGCTGGCGGTCGATACTTTCCGGCGTCTCCGGACGCACCTCGTAGTCGACGGTGTTATCGACGCACTGCTGGAAACGCTGCCAGTTCACTCGGTGGTAGTTCCGCCGTAACTGCTGGTGCCGATTGACCGAGGAGCCCAGTTCCGCCACTACCGATCCGAACTGAGCTCCTGGTATACAACCGGCTGCGAGACGTGGTCACTCAGGTTTGTTACGTAGAGGTCGAGCGTTGCGTGGGCACCGGACCGACTCAGCCGAGTGGGGGAATCCGGGCTCAGGATCGTGTAGTGGCCTTCCTCCATGTCGTTGCTCCAGATGGTGCCGTTTCGATTGCCGCAACTGTTGCCCCAGGCTTGATGTTTGGCATTCAAGTCGCCGGCAATGATATACTGGCCTTGCCTCCGCGTCAGCTTGACGATGTCTCTCCGAAGGGCAGCCGATGATCCATCGCCGGCTTTGGCTTGCGTTGGACAGTACGCCGCGATGAGCGCGATTGTGCCCACCGAAGTGGTGATTTCGACACCGATGGCCTCGATGACACTGAGCTGGAAGCTTGGAAGCAGACGACAGTTGATGTTGTAGCGAAGAGCGATGGCCACACCACCTCCCCTGGTCGGCCGGTCGAGTCGCACGATGCGGAAGTCCGGGATGTTGATGTTCACCTCCGGTTTTAGGTGCGTTTCGGTGATGAACGCCACGTCTATTTCCTTCTCCTCAAGGAAATCCTTCAGCTCGATTGTTTTGCTCTTTAGCGAGCAAGCGTTCCAGCTGACCAGGCCCACCCTAGCAGCCATTTTCAATGATGAACATGCCAAGTGTGAAGACCTGGTCGAATCGGTTTTGCAGCCGCGCAGTCGAGTGGCGAGCTGCGCGAAGATCGGCATCAGTTGCTCCGGAGTGTACAGCGGGGCAGATTCTTCCGGTGGACGGCTTCGTTCTCCGACTGCCGACGGAACCCAGGAGGAGGAAGCGGGGCCATTCGCTGGTGGATGGTGCCGACGATGCTGGAGCTTGGACCGATGCAGCTGCCGCTGCCAGTCGCTTGTGCGGCTGTAGCGGTGGGAGTATTGGAATCACACGACGGGGAGCCGGGATAGCTGGAAAGTTCACCTCGTTGATTACAGGAACACGGTTCTTCTTCGGAATGGTCCTGGTGGAAGCCTTCTTCCGGATTTCCAGGAACTCGGCTCGCTTTGGGCAGCCCTTTGTGGTGGCCCTGATGTTTGTCGCCACAGTTGGCGCACTTGGGATCGGCCACCTCCATTTTGTCGCACTCGTCCGTCGGATGGGGTTCGCCACACTTGTTGCAGCGCGGCTTCATGCGGCAGTTCCTGGTGCCGTGCCCGAAATTGAAGCAGTTGGTGCATTGCGTGACATCGCGGTGCACTGGCCGATACCGCTCCCAGTCAACGACGGTGTAATTTATAACGCCAACCAGCTTCAGGTCCTTCCAGGTAGTGGAACCGTGCTCCAGATGGATCAGGTAAAGCTGGTCGCGATATTTCCTCGCCTTGTCGTGACGAGCGATCTTGTGGACGGCTACTGGCTTCAGTCCGCAACTTTCAAGCTCTGCTTGGAGCTCTTCCTCCTTCATGTCGTGAAGTCCTCGCAGCAAAGCCTTGAGCGGCTTCGTGCCGGGGTGGTCATGAGTGTAGTACTCATACTTGTGGACCTCAAGGAACTCCACGACGGATTGATGATGGTCCCTGTTTGCCGGCATCACTTTCACGCCCTCGCTGCAGAGCCGAAAAGTACATTTCAGCCCCTTAGCGATCAGCTGGCGAATTTTTGGGCGTAAATCCGGCGGATCGCCCTTCACAAACACGGGCGGGCACTTCTCCTTCCGCTCCGGTTGCACCTGCGGCAGCTGCGATTGCTGCTTCTTCCTCTTCCGGATTGCCGGCGTCATCAAGCGGCAACGGCGACAACACGTTGCTCTGCAAAAGCTGCTTGGAGGGGTTACCCGCGCCTCCAAGAGCAGTGCGCTTAGGCACTTTTCCAGCGACCGAATCGGCCACCAAGTCTCCCATGACGGGTCCGGGAGAAAATAACGCCAACGCGACAGGCGAAAACGTAAACAGCGAAAGAACGAGAAAAAACACTTCGAAAAAATGCGCGAGCAAAAAACACGTCTGTACGTGTTGCTGTCTCGAACTGGAATGATGACCAACGGTATCCCATGCTCTGTGCCGTTTGAGCAAGGTGCTGCTCTCTTATTTGGCACTCCCATTCGTTAAAGCACTCCAAATCTATGTATGTCTTTCGGCATCATCCCAGCATACGATATGGTGCGGTATGCGCTTGCGACTCGTGGACACATCAGCTAGTGTACTCTGATCAATTTGTTGACATTGTACCCAACCTCAAGTGCCTTGGACCATGCCGTATCGGATAACGCTACTCCCGTTATAAGCCGTCGATCCCTTAGACATCTTTCGTGATAATGATTTTATCGCTAGTGATGCCCTTTGGAATCGAAGTGGATCGTAAAATTTAGTTTATCGTCGATCATCAACGCCCAAAACTCATACAGGATGGATTTCAATAAGGAATTCAGTCCTATACCTCGCATTTAAAAGTTGGTGATGGCTGTGGCCGATTGGTCATGGCGCACAGTGGCAGAAACCCGAACAAAACCTCAAATTTGTTTTTCGTGATTTTCGTGAAGCCCATATAGCCCTCGAATAACATAAAAGATGGAAGATAACCATTTTAACCAAAAAAAATTCAACGTTTTAAAATTACTCTTTGGTGAAAATTTGAATGCAATCTCAGGTTTTGTCCGAGATTTGTATGAGGGCCCGCTACTGTGTGGCGTATCGGAGATATTGCGAAACTACTTTTTCTTCCAAGGGCCCCCCGTCTAGAAGAGCATAACAGAAACTGAAAATATTTGCTTACAACATAATAAATTACCAAATATGTTTTTCCTGTTGTAATACCCAGGTAGCACACATGTTGTAAACGTGTTCCTATTGCTCATATACAACCAAATTCAGTCATATATGAGTTACTGCAACAAAATCGGTTTGAGTTGTGCTGCTAGGGTACATAATTGAACCGTTTGTTTGAGAAACTGCATATGTAACATTTTTGGCCAAAATGAGATTTTTATATATTCTGAATCCTCGTCCAAAAATACGTTTTCTGGCAAAAAATACGAAAAAAAAAATTTTGTTCAGGAATGTATGAAAAAAATTTCGTTTGTTTGAGAAACTACATATGTCCACGTACTTTGAAGAGCAATTGTGGAGTACTGCTTATATTTTTTGCACTGAAAGTGCCCCAGGGTCTTGAGTTTTGCCAAAAACTATTGATCTGTATCGAAGAAATCGAAAGATTCGGTGCAAATTTGTTCAAAAACAGTTTTTAGTTGTTTTCTCGAAATAGTGTAAAATGGACTTATGCAGTTTCTCAAACAAATGATTCAATTGTATCTAAAAATTCTATTCGTATAATATATGTACATAATCCTTGTCATTATATACATGCATGATCATCTTCAATACAACACTTTACAGCAAAATGCAAACCGGCCTGTAGAAGTTTATAACAATACAATTTATTCCAAGATGTATAATAACTAAACGTAAGTTATGGGCATGCTATTACTGATGCGCATTGGAACATACTCATTACTGCACGCTCAACCCTGTATGCTGACTTATCCAATGTAGATAGGAAGTGGTCCGAATGTACCCGGACGGATCACCAGTGCTGCAACCCCGGTTTGACACAAAGGAGACGATACCGATTTGTAAAAAGGCTCCATTGTCGTTGATAACTAGTGGGCCACCCGAATCACCTTGGCACACATTCTGGTTGATCTGGTCCCACCCAATGGCGCACAGGGTCGAATCTTTGATGACTGATGTCCCATACACGGTGGAACACTCCGAGTTCGATATCAGACGCATGTTCTCGTACTTCAAGTTACTCGAAATTGATTGGCTTGCTGTAAGAAACTAATTCACAGTAATTCGAATCATATACGGAGCTATGTGTAAATATACCATCAGATGTACGCCCAAATCCGGATACTATGCCGACAATATTCTGGTAATTTTTCGCTGCATAGCGCAGAGGTGGAAGCTGAATTGGCGAGATTTCATCGCTATATGGAACTGGCGATGGAAGCTTAATGAGGGCGACATCGTTGTTCAATCTGATCGGGTCGAAATCTGGGTGAATTATTTTGGTCACGGTCGACATAGTCAGCCGCGGGACATTCAGAAGCGTAGATCCTAAGCCTATCTGGAACGCTGTGTAATCCTTAGCGCAATGAGCTGCCGTTAGAATCCATTGCGGTGCAATCAATGATCCTCCACAAACGGTTATCGAACGACCCAGAGTTGCGCGGATCGAAACTTGCCATGGGAACTGGCCAGCTTCAGCCGTTTGGCCGTTTACGATTTTCTTCAACCCATCGTGGTGAGCAACATCTTTCCTGGGAATCGGGAAAACATCGTACTTTAATTGAAACTTTTTATACTGAGATTACGTTTACTGGAGAGTTCGTACTTACAGTTGCTGCACTTGCTATAGATAGCACTGTTAGGAAAACAATTTTAATTTTCAAATTCATTCCTGCGCAACTCGCTATGTTTAACCTGTATCGACTTCTATTCCAAATGACCACAATTTGTCTGTGTAATCGTTAAAAAGACATTTTATAACGAACAGCACTTACTAAGCAATGTTGTTCACTTGCTGATTACATCTCTATGTACTCGGAGATGTGGAGATACGCAGTTTTTCAATTACAGTTCGGACGGTGATTTACGGTGAACGGTGTGGAAGCTCTGATGTGAAAAATATTGTGATTCATTCATGCAATGAATTGGGAACACTGAATACTTTGCTTTTATATTTGCTCCATTTGTACCATTTGCTCATTTAACCTTCTTTGGATATTAAGACAAAGTTACCAATAAAATGTATTAGCGTGCTTCCTTCGTCCAAGCCCCAACGATCAACATCAATTGGGTTGATTTATGTGGTCTCCAACCTAAAGTATGGGTGGGAAGACAGTGCAAATTATATCACAATTCTTGGCCAGAAGATAATTGTGGGTTCTTTCCAAGACGTTGGAGCTGCAAAAAAACCATATTTGCTACATTACCGCTTCATATTTCATACATTTATTCCACAAACATATTTACAGTTTGTCACATAACTGCTATATAAATGTTAATTATGTTATTATATAAATTATAATATAAATGTTAATACATGGGCCTTGCCCGAACACATGTTCCAACGATCGTTGCATTGCTGATTGGCTAAAACTAAATCTCAAGGGGCAAGTAGGTAACTCTAAACTTTGCAGTAATATTACTCATTGTCTCGCAATAGTATTTCGTGATATTTCTAGTATCCACGATTTTCGTCAAACAATGAAACGGTTGCTATGGCGTTTGTCAAGTTAGTTGATGAAACACAGTGCTCCCCCATATAGGAAACACCTAATTTATACCTTCCACAGATTCTAGAAAAAAATTCAAACCGCATTTTATGTTTCTAATACCATCAAACCAAAACGTGGTCCTCAAAGGTTGCCCAAAAAGTAATAGTAATAGAAATAGTTGTGAAGTGATTTTTTTTATATTTAAATGAGACTGAAATCATGTGTCATAATCATAAAACTGGGTGGACTGTATCGACTTGGTGGCGTTGTGTTTCATGCTTTCCCAACCAGGGCTCTTCGATCAATTTACCGTAGATACGACGTAGTTTTTCGCTAGTATTTGTTAGTATTTTTGGATACTGTCGAAAGTTTAGAGTTAGTTGCCCCTTGCTAAATCTTTACATTTGTTACCTCCTTTCTCATGCATATTGGGTTGAGCGATAATGAGTGGTGCCCTTTTCAATGGCCCATCAGAGTCGTTGACAGGATGGGTCTGTAATGGTACTCTCGAATAAAATGTGAGGGTAATATTGATCCAGGAATGTAAAACCTTACAGAATTTGCAGCAAATACTCGGGGGCCTTGTTGGGGTCTCCAGTTAGCCTCCAGTTAGTAAGAATTCCAATCCGAAGATGGCGAGTTTGATTCTCGGCGCGGTCTAGAATGATTTCGGGTTAGAAACTTTCTCGATACCCTGAGCATAGTGTATCCATTGTACTTGCCATCATATGCACATACTCGTGCAATGGCGGTCATAGAAAAGCTTTCAATTATCAACTGAGGAAATATTAATAGAATAGCAGTAATAGCAGTAGGAATGTAGAGTCATAGATGAAGAATAAGAAATTACTGATCATATAAGAGGAATATAAAAATTTCTCCATTTATGTCGTTCGACAGCTGATAGATTCCTATAAAATGGGATTGTATGGTCCATGAGAATGTTTTCGACCAAAGTGTCCGCTAATAGAACCCGCGAAGTGCTCTAGAGAAACCCGTAGAAGGGAACTGTGCAGTTTGTGTTATCTGTTGGCAAGCGAGAGCCTCTTGAAACGCCTAACCCTATTAAAGGTTCACTACAATGTGACTCGTGACACATTTCCAGATTGCTTTGATTGCTAATGATGTGGCTGTCAGTTGTGATCGCATTAGGCCTACTTCGATGGTTTTGTTGCAATTGAATATTTGCTTTATGTAATAAAGGGCAAGTGCATTTTCACTGCCACACAGGAACATTCCCGTTTTTACTTGAAAATATGCCGTTTTTTTTAATTGCCGTTTAATTAATTTATTTTCGCAATTTTTGGTTTTACAAAAGTTTGACAACATAAGTGGTTTGGCTAAGATCCTGCAACTTTATATAATTTGTATTTTTGATCTTAAATTTGTTTATGCAGTGTTCCTATGGGATGATACTACATTTCGGCCTTCAGAAGGCACTGATTAATTGATTCCGCAACAACCACAGTTCGATAGCCTAGCTACATTGCGTTGTTCCGTTTCCGTACCTGAAAGGGGTATACAAGCCTTGGTCTTGGTAGTCCACGATAAGAAGGCACCTTTACCTCCATTTGGGTCCACTTTGGTCAAGATAACCGATTGGTTTATATTTCTTTGCAAGGTAGTGTGTAAATCGGTGCTATAACCCAGTGTTCAACAATTTCCCACCCACAACTCCTTCTGAGCAGCCGAGAGGCTTACAAGCTTCACTAGCGCCTCTAGTAACACTTGACCGTTCCGATTGGTCCAGTGGCTGTCCCACTCCACTGCCCGATCGTTGAAGCCTCCTGCTATGACGACCGGCTTACGACCCACTAGGTCAGACGATAGCCTATCGATCATATGGTTGAACAGTTCTGTTACTGTTCTAATGACCACATTGATGGGGCATAGCAGCTACAATAGAACACCATTGATCTTGGCTATCACGACACCATCACCTCACCGTCCCGTCGTGCAAATAGTCGCCATTCTAGACCCGTCCGCCACCCAATTATCGTTATCGACAGGGACGTTGTCCGGGTCAGACATGGATCCTCGACTCCGATACCGACTGCCACAACAGTTAAGATTAAACTGTGTTACTTGCACGGCTTCTTCTTGTTTGACTCTCCGATGGGACACGAAGATCCACCGTAACGCGGTTACAAGCTTGCTTTTTGCTGGCGCAGATGAGGCACTTTGGTGCCTTATCGCATTCCTGCGCCTTGTGCCCTTCCTCACCACAACGACGACATTGGTTGTAATGGTCTGGGCCCTTACAATTTTAGGACTTGTGTCCCAACTCTTAGCACCGATAGCACCTGTCAACTGAAGGCGGCTGGAGTTTGCTTTACGGGAAATACTGACCAGCCGATCTCGCTCCATTACCTTTTTGGCTTCCGCAACCGGTAACCTAAGGTACACTACTAAAAATCCACACATATTTATTGGCAAAAATCCATAGATTTAACTTATGATGTATATCAGCGCACACATAACCATAATCCACGCGAACTACTAATAAAATATATATCCAAATAAACTTTATGTGCGGTCTCGAATCAGCAATTATTTAATTTATGTGCTGTTCTATATTGATTATATTAGGGTGGAGCTATTGCAAAAATTTATAACGGCGACACATATATCTTATAAAGATAGTTTTGGCAGTGTAGGCTACCTGCGTGCCAAAGGGACCGCCTCTTAGGCGTACAGAGGCCTTCTCGACCTCTGTACTACATGGCTCTCTGACGGCAAAGACGACGTCATCCGCGTTCGTGACCTCTTCCAGTTGCTTGAACTGGAGGGTCACTTCCGCCGCCAACGACCTCACCTCGGCGCCATCACCCAAGACCTCTTGGGCCAGCTTCCTGTAGTCTGTCCTACTAGCTTGCACTCCGCGTTTCAGAAGCAAGATTATTTCACCGGTCTTGAAGCGTCTGACCCAGCGCCGAAAGCTTTTCGGCCGCTCGTATCGATTTAAGGACTTTGGCGTACTTTTTCTTATCAGTTTTCACCAACAAGGCCTCGCCTCTTTCCTTAGGTAAAGATGCGTTTGACTTCCGTTTGCCCTACTGACCAGCCAGGGATTTGTGCCGATGACACAGGCCGGCTGGCTCCCTCTTGCGGCCCGGCGACTTGCGTCTGGTTGATGCCTTGAAAAAAAAATCTGATCCGTCCAGACGACGTTTGGCTTGTATGGTCGCACGTCGTTCGGCTTTGCTCTGAGCGGATTCGCCGGATTGTTGTCTGAGCCGTTTCGGGTTAGGCGCAGTCTTTTCTTCATTGGCCGTCAGGGCGAAATAAATCGCCTCTTGGATCATAGTCGCTCCTCCAAGGAAGGAGAAGGCATCGGTTTGTGCACATTTGTCGGCCTACTCTCTTCCCACCACCCGCCTGATAAACGAATCCTGTTCTTGTCTTGAGACTCAAACAGCCTGGCGGAGCATCCGAAGGTTCTGTTTCAGTTCCTCACTGATGTTCTGCCGTGCGCTCGCGAATTCGATGATATCATCGAGTTGCTCACCGAGCGACTTCCATCACCCATGCACCCATCACTGCTGGGGAGATTATGGTGCTGCTAGTTGCAGCCTCAGTCACTCGCGCGGCTACAAAGCAAGACCATGCTGTGGGTGGCTGGGTTCGATTCCCGTTACCGGTCTTGTCAATTTTCTTATTGGAAATTGTCTCGACTTCCCTGGGCATAAAAGTATCATTGTGCTAGCCTCATGATATACAAATGCAAAAATGGTAACCTGCCTTAGAAACCTCGCAGTTAATAACTGTGGAAGTGCTCAATGAACACTAAGCTGCGAGGCGGCTCTGTCCCAGTGTGAGGATGTAATGCCAATAAGAAAAAGAAGAAGAAGTCATGGTCAATTTTTCAAATCAATGGTTTTTCGAAACCATTCTGGATCTTATACAACTGTACAGAATTTGGGCCCGATTGGTTGCTTCCTCGCTTTCCGCATCGCGTTTTAAGGAAATTAGTAATAGTGTTTGAAGGAAATTAGTATGGGAAAACGTATATTTTTGCATTTTGCAGTGGCATATTACGTTAAAGTATAACCCAAAGGATGCCGAAAAACTTTGCTGAAGAAGGTACGTTGCTGGAACGTCCACGAAAAAAGTTATAACGCTACGAAGATTGGTTGTTCAAACCATATGCGAAAAATAGTTTATTCTGCCAGCACTGCCGAACTACGTGGACCAATAATTTAACTGAGTGTTATTTTGAAATTATTTCACAAAGTAAAAATGGCGAAAAGAAGGAAGATGGGGTTTGCTCTCTGACTACCATAGGTTGTCCGGTAGTGCTGGCAGAAACATTGATTTCTTGCATATGACGAATTTCGCGCCAACTCGACCAGCGGTTGGCAGCACCATCTCAGAATCGAATGAAACTTGGTGAGCATAAAGATATGGTATTTCTAAGCCACTCTGCATACTTAGTTTTTCAAAAATTGTCAAGAATAACATTTGATGAGGACCTAATTTTTTTTCATGGATTTTTTATAAATCGATGTAACTCTAAAATGACAAGACCTACAAAAAAGAGTTGTATGGCGGACTGTCGTGAAATTCCCAGAAGTATTTTGGAAAAATATCCAAAAAATAAAATACCGATTTCTACACTGAAAAAAAAAGTTTTAAAAATTAAAATCGATATTACAAAAAAACATCATCTCAGAAATCGATGAAATTTTTTCTGCAGATAGGTATTTTAATTATCTAACTTTTCTGGGAATAATGTTCCTGTGACATATTTAAGAAAAATAAGTTTTTCTAACAAAAACTTTTTCCATGTCCATATTGAGTGAAAATTTATCAGCGTGTTTTATGCCTACAGCGCCAATTATAGGTTCAGCAGCCTATCACCAACCAACGACACATTTTGGAAGTATAAAAATTTGTTTAGGAAGCAATTTAGCATAATCTAACATTAATGTGGACCAACATTTGGAAAGGGCGTATATTTTCCTAGATTGCTTATATTAATGTTACACACAAATGACCAGATTTACAAAATTGTGATGTTTGATGGCACATTGTAAATTTGTCTGAACTATGAAGTCTGAAACATAAAGGAGCATTTAACATAACAAAATAAACATTTTGATTCCAAACGATGAAGCTCGGTAGGTAATTTCATTAGGGGGATTTCCGGTAAACGCACATTTAAAGAATAATAAATTTTCCGCATTTTTTAATTTTTTCTTCAATTTTATTTGTTACTACATTTAATTCTTATTTCTACTTGAATACTCATTAATTTGTAAACTTAGTCGAACAATTCAAAGACTTTTGGGTCTTCATCTGAGTTGGAATATTTTTAGCCAGGATTTTATTATGAGCGATTGGTATAAAAGAATGAAGCTTTTGTGTGCCAATTATAGTTTTTGCTTTTTTGAAAAGTTCATCAAACTCTTGTTGAGTACCGTCGTCGGGGGTGACAATGGGTCAAATGGGGGTGAGAATGAGTCACTGTTTCAACTACTTAGAATGCTTGTAGAATGGATGTATCTGAGGACAAGAAGACAAAAATATAAGAGACCTTTTTGAACGATTTTGCTCTACGCCCGCCATGCTCGCGGTGAGAGCGATCACCCATTCTCACCCCCAGACCCATTGCCACCCCCGATGGCGGTATTGCTCATTCGTGATATAACAGAAATGTAATATAGTTATTTTTTTGTTTGATTGAAAACGTGCCCATTCGCCCATTCGTACAACTCCCGAGGAGTCTTGATAGTATTTCCATAATCTTTGGCAAGAGTTGCGCGTTTTGTCATTCGTTTGAGAGTGCCACCAATTGCTTCGCAAGGGCCTTTTCCGTGCGATGTTGTAAAAAAGTGCCATTCTGTTTCTAAGCCATGTTTTTAATTTAAATAACACAGACTTGCAAAGTTCCTTTTATTTTTATAATGTGCCACAGCTCACCCAGACACAAAAGTAATTTTTGTAAAATCGATCGACTGTTTCAAAAAGTCAATTAATTTGAAACGAATAAGTGAACAGCTTTTGTGTGATGGGTCATTACTTCTTATTAATAAAGCTAACGTTTTCTAATTAACCGTTTCTTTTAAGATAAACTTCGAACGGATGTATTGTTGCCTGGGAATTATTCCAACCTTGAGCAGCATTTTGGATATTGAATGAATAATTTTCAGAGAAATCTAACAGTACAAGTGTATTGCTGTTTGCAAATAATGTCATAAGTTTTAAGTTTATCAATTTTTTCAATACAATACGATACAAAATCATCTACAGGCTTTATAACGGTTTCTAAATTACACCGCTCAGTGGTTAGCCTTTGCTGAAAAACAACATCTTTTCCACTATTACAATTAAATATCACTTCAGTTTCGTTTCGGCAACATTGCCCGTTTTCAAAGTAATTATTTTTTTGTAATTGTTTTTAAGTTACTTCGATACAAAAAGTCAAATAAAACATAAACCCTTTTCAAATGTTGGTCCACAATTATGTTAGATTATGCTAAATTGCTTCCCAAACAAATTTTTATACGTCCAAAATGTGTCGTTGGTTGATGATAGGCTGCTGAACCTATAATTGGCGCTGTAGGCATAAAACACGCTGATAAATTTTCACTCAATATGGACATGAAAAAAGTTTTTGTTAGAAAAACTTTTTTTCCTTAAATATGTCACAGGAACATTATTCCCAGAAAAGTTAGATAATTGAAATACCTACCTGCAGAAAAAATTTCATCGATTTCTGAGATGAGGTTTTTTTGTAATATCGATTTTAATTTTTTAAACTCATTTTTTTCAGTGTAGAAATCGGTATTTCATTGTTGGATATTTTTCCAAAAACTTCTGGGAATTTCACGACAGTCCGCCATACAACACTTTTTTGTAGGTCTTGTCATTTTAGAGTTACATCGATTTATAAAAAATCCATGAAAAAAAATTAGGCCCTCATCAAATGTTACTCTTGACAATTTTTGAAAAACTAAGTATGCAGAGTGGCTTAGAAATACCATATCTTTCATTCGATTCTGAGATGGTGTTGCCAGCCCCATACAAGGGTTGGCGCAAAATTCGTCATATGGTTTGAACAAACAGTTTTCTAAGCGTAATAACATTTTTTGTGGACCTTCCAGCTACGTACCTTCTTCGGCAAAGTGTTTCGGCATCTTTCATAGTATATGCTCACGTATTGAGTCACGTGATTGACCATAAATTGAAGCCGCTAATAGCAAAAATGTAAAAATGTACGTATTCCCAATTCCCATACCAATCTCCATGTAAATTTAAAACGCGATGCGGAGAGATACCAGAAATGTGAGGAAGACGGTGAGACTGGACTCTATGGTGAAGTGGCAGCAGATGTGGCTAGTGGAACAATGCGGATAATGGAAAATGGACCCACCGGGTGCACCGACGTGGGTAAATAGGGAGCATGGAGAGGTGAACTTTTACCTCACACAGTACCTGTCCAGACATGGCTGTTTCCGTCACTATCTGCATCGGTGTGGCCACACGCCATCGCCATTCTGCCGGGCATGTATCAACATAGAGGAGACTCCAGAACACGTGGTATTCGATTGCCCAAGGTTTGCGGCAGTACGTAGAGGAATGCCTGCCCTACGAGCGAATGTGTCGCGGTGAGGGTACGTGGAATGCGGTAAGCAGAGTCGTGACGCAAATAATGTCAGAGCTGCAGCGTCGATGGAGAAGGGACCAGCAAATAAGCGTCGGCTTGGAGGGAAATCCAGCACAGTGAGCAGTGTTTGGTCTCGAGTCTTCTGCCAACCGGAATCGTCGGACCGACCTCGGCACTCGAACCGCCAACCTGTGCAGAAAGAAGAAAGAAGTGCTTCGGGTATGTAGGGCACCGCCAGTGCGGACGTCATCCACCACCGGAACTGTCGGACCACTTCTGCAACCCGAAGACGAAGTCAGCGCAATGCGCGGAAATCGGGGCACCATCAGTGAGGAAGTTTCTTTCACCGGAACTGGTGGATCACCCTCAATGCCGGGGAATTCAGCAAGGCAGTTGGCGATCTAGCCTAAGCTAGGGGCCGGAATTTTAGAAGAAGTGCATGAGCACATGGAACTTCTTATTGGCATTACATCCCACACTGGGACAGAGTTGCCCCGCAGCTTATTGTTCATTGAACGCTTCCACAGTTATTAACTGCGAGGTTTCTAAGCCAGGTTACCATTTTTGCATTCGTATATCATGAGGCTAACACGATGATACTTTTATGCCCAGGGAAGTCGATACAATTTCCAATCCGAAAATTGCCTAGACCGGCACCGGGAATCGAATCCAGCCACCCTCAGTATGGTCTTGAGCACATGGAACGGACAGCTAATTCTGTTTCAATTACACTTAACGGCGCTGTTATTAAAGTCACTGTACTTTGTACACGAGAAAGGCAAAAATGAACCTGCAAAGCAAGATAAATTTCTTTTATATTCTACCATGTTTCTTTCAGTGGCTTTATCCAATGTTTTTCGAGGTGGCCACCCAACAAACATTTCAATACCGAATTTTCAAAACGATTTATCTGCTTTTGTAAACAAAGATTCAAACGTCGATTTGACGAATCTGATGCACTACCACGCAAACAAACCCCATTAATAGATAGGTGAAGGTTTCTGCTATCAGATTCGACAAAATGACTTTTCAATCTTTGTTTACAAAAGCGGATAAGTCGTTTTGAAAATTTGGTATTGATTTGAGACGGGTAAAGCGCTTATATTTCAAAAAATCATCTTCGTCATGAGGTTCACTGTCCCCACTCGCATAACAGTCCCATTTGAATTTTCGTCACTTTTAAGTTAACCCAATAATAAGGGTTCAGTTTTAATGTACTTCCATTAATAAAAATAAAAACTGCGATTTTGTATGCCCATCAGTGAAAAAAAAAATACCAAGTCATGTGCGTCCCATATTGAAAGTACTCGCATAACAGTCCCACCAAGAATTTACATGACCTGATTGCACAACACTAAACAATGTTTCGATCAAACTAAATCGCTTTACGGTAATCTATCGATTGATAAACAACTCTGCAAAATTTGAGCAAGATAGGATGATGTTTCAATTTATTAGATTTTTGTGAAGTTTCATATGGAAGATGCGATTTGGAACTTCAATGGCTATTATCTCAGAATGCGAAAAAACGGTATGGGACTGATATGCGAGTGGGCCATTATTAGTGGTGAATCATTTGGCCGAAAGTGTCATTTGGTCAAAAGGGTCGTTTGGCCGAAAGGGTGATTTGGCCGAATAGGATTTTGACCGAATAGGCCATTTGAAAAGTGAGAAATTAGAAGTGAGAAAAAAAAAACGTCACTATTCACTTCGCGCTTCTCACTATCTACAGTGAGAAGAGACAAATGAAAAGTGAGAAGTGAGACGTCTCACTACTCACTTCGTGCTTCTCACTTTTTACAGCGATAAGACTACTACATTGGTCAGCATGCTCGGAATAGTAGGTGCAGCTCAAGGAGCTAGACTTTACTAAGGTGGTTTACTCGTAGCATTGATCTACGCCACCTTAGTAAAGTTTAGCTCATTGGGTGCGGTTTACCTAATTTTAGCCTCTATTTTCCCCGTCAATGAAACATTAACAAATACAATTTGAGTATTTACCTGTATTTTCAACTTAAAATATAAATCAAAAATAAATGTAGTTTTTGCACTTGTAACAAAAAAGCTGCCTATGGCAGAACACGATAACATTACTCGACGCAACACACCAATTTAAGCATATTATGAAAATGTACATTCCCCACGGACTTAATCCCTTTAATCTTCAAGAAAGCGACGACTTTGCTCCAATGAATATGAATACC
The DNA here is from genome assembly GCF_024139115.2 of Armigeres subalbatus. Lineage (NCBI taxonomy): Eukaryota > Metazoa > Arthropoda > Insecta > Diptera > Culicidae > Armigeres > Armigeres subalbatus. The sequence continues at coordinate 210,134,900 of NC_085141.1, read as the reverse complement.
GCACATGAAATGTCCGTGTAACGGTTCGTCTTTTCTGCAACTGCCAATCCTCGGGATCATGCAACCTATTCCAACGTCAGGATCAGATCTTCGCCTTCGAGCTTCATACCGGAGGTAATGTCCAGTGTTTTGACAACTCCCGCTCGTGGTGATTGAACGACCATTTCCATTTTCATCGCAGACAGTACCACCAGAGGCTGGCCTTTCTCAACGCGGTCTCCCACTTTCACTTTGATTTCTGGAATTTTAAATAAAATCAATATCAATGAGTAAGAAATTGGAATAATTTCACTAAAAGTTACTTACCGATAACGGAACCAGGCATGGGGGCACCAACTTGATCCTTGTTTCCTTTGCTCGCCTTTGGATGGATGTGCAGCTCCTGTGAAGTAACGAAGGCAGAATCGTTAGATTTTTTTAAAGTTTATTTCAGCCGTATGCAACTTACCTTGACGGCTTCTTTATCGCGAACCATGACTGACCGCAGTTGACCGTTCAACTCAAAGAAGACCTCTCGTTCGCCATTCGCAGTCAAGTCTTCAGCCATGGCGAGAGTTTTGAAGCCAAGTGTTTTGCCCTTTTCGATAGTAACTTCGAACTCTTCGCCTACCTTCGGGCCAGTTAGGAATACACGGGTATCTAGCTTATCTACTGGTCCAAATGAGTCCCTAAAGTTGAGGTAATCGTTGGTGACCTGAGGATACAGAGCGGCGGACATCACATCGCGTTCCGACACATCAGGGTGAGATTCTTGGAGGTCTTTTTTGAGTTTGTCGAAATCTAGCGAGTTCAGCGAAGCTCCTGGGCGTCCTTCAATGCGAGGCATGTCCTTAAGCACACGAGACCGGAATGGTTCAGGGAATCCACCATGGGGAGTTCCGATAGCGCCTTGCAGAAATTCGATTACAGATTTGGGGAAGGATAGTTCTTCCGCCCGTTCCATGACCTGATCGGCTGTAAGATGATTTTGTACCATAAATTGAGCCAAGTCGCCAACGACCTTGGACGACGGAGTGACCTTGATAATGTCACCGAGCAACAGGTTAGCTTCGCGGTAGGCCTTCTTGACATCCTCGAAGAAATCGCCCAATCCCAGAGAGTAAGCTTGGAACTGGAGGTTGGTGTACTGGCCTCCAGGAATTTCATTCAGGTACACGTCAGCGTTTCCAGACTTCATAGTCGTAGTGCACTCAAATGGTGCGTATAGGGTTCGAGTTTGTTCCCAGTAGGCGGAATATTCGCTAATGTCACGCAGATTTAGACCGGTATCCAGCTTAGTTCCCTGTAGCGAGGCCACAACGGCACCCATACTAGGCTGAGAGGTCATTCCGGACATGGAGTCTACGGCAACATCCACAACATCGGCTCCAGCTTCAGCACAGGCCAGCATAGATGCAACTCCCGCTCCAGAAGTGTCGTGGGTGTGAATGTGGATTGGAACATCTGGATGCTTTTCACGGATAGCGGCGATAAGCAACCTGGAAAATCGGTAACATGTCGCAGTAGAACACATTGTAATCTAAAGGAACAATTGATTGTAACTTACTTGGCAGCTTGGGGCTTGAGTAGGCCAGCCATATCCTTGATGCAAAGAACGTGCGTTCCAGCCTTGACTAGTTCATCGGCTAGATTGGTGTAGTACTTGAGGTCATACTTTTTCTTGGATGGGTCGCTTACATCTCCAGTATAGGAAATTGCGGCTTCTACAACACCTCCAGCATTACCAGCTGCTTCCATTCCCAAAATCAGGTTAGGCAGGTAGTTAAGGGAATCGAACACTCGGAAAATGTCCATGCCGCATTGAACCTACGAAAAGTAGATTTTTTAAGATACTCCAACACAACACATTTAATCAAATTGTACCGAAAGCTCGCAGAACTTGTGAACGACATTATCGGGATAGTTGGTATAACCAACAGCGTTGGCACCTCGGAGTAGCATTTGGAATGGAATGTTCGGGATCTGTTTGCGCATGTCTTCCAGGCGTTCCCATGGACACTCGTGCAAGAAGCGCAGGGCTACGTCAAAGGTGGCTCCGCCCCAGTTTTCGAGGGAGTAGAGATTGTTGAACTTGTGCGACACGTAAGGGGAGATCTTCAGCAAATCGTGCGATCGGACACGGGTGGCCAGCAGAGACTGATGCGCATCACGGAAAGTGGTGTCCATCAGTAGCAGGTTCTTCTGAGCTCGGACCGCCTTGGCAAATCCTTCTGGGCCTTGCTCGCGCAGGATATCTTTGAATCCTCGTGGCGGATCGGTCACTAATGGGATTATTTGAAACTATTAGTCAAAGCTAGGGCAATCCGTTAGATTAAAAAGTTATTCACAACCATTAGTTATTCTACACACTACAAAAATAGCGAGTGTTAATCAAAATTCTTAAAGCATTGGAATTCTTCATCCAGCTTGAGCTGAAAGCTGTAAAATTTTAGGCAAGCATTTGAATAAGAGACGATCGCTAATACTTCCTCATCATATAGCTATCCGTGATGTACCTTTTATGCCTTTCTCCTCTTCCGCTAGTGCTTCTGGTGACAAATCTGCGAAGAAACGCATTCATACGTAGTGCGTAACACAACATATTAGTTTTTAAGTAACAAAAAAACAAGCTGAAGCAATACCAAACAATAAACGCACGCACTAAACTTAATACATATGTCAACGAGATAGAGAGAAAGTTTGTGTTTTCAGTGTATTTAGTTAGGTACATAGAACATATATTGTTGTATATTTCAATCTAGAATCTCATTCAGAACAGACTCGGAGGACCGATTGTCATATATCATTCGATTGAGGTGACGAATTGAGATTACGTCTATTTGTGCGAGTATATGTGTGTATGAATGTGAATGCAGGTGTACATTGTACGGTATGTGTATGTTTGTGCACACTTTATGGAGCCGTTGTCGGAAAGCTTAGCTTAGCTGAGTAGTATTCCATTATTATTCGTTTAACCGAATGTTCGCCATACGCCTGACACTGCAAAAATGTGTCTTCAATTCGGTGCTTATTTAAGAATATGGAATTCCGAACAAACTGATACGATTCGTTAAGACACGATATGTTGGGTAGGGGATGCACGTCGTTCAGATGTCATTAATGCTCTCGAGTTCCTTTGAAACAAGAAGACAAGCAGGCAAGCTAGGGAGAACCTTTCTTACTCCAAATTCACGGAACTAAACCAGGATATCTTTCCGATACATTTTTTTCTGATTTAGGAAACCCTTTCTGGGAAATAGCTCTCCCTGAATTCTGAAAAAATCATTTTCCAAAACAAAAAACAGGTTATTCCATCTACAAGGATTCTGGGAAATTCTACCAGTGATGCTTTCTGCAGGAATTCTAGGGAAGTACTCACGGGGATGACAAGCTACGCCATCTTTGTCACATATTTTCTGAGTCACCAATACGAGTGCACTGCGAATGCAACATAAACAATTCCGAGGGTGAAAATGATATAAAACGAACAAAGGCATAGACAGTACCTTGTGCAAGTAGCATTCTGAATTATTGAGCAAATAAGTTGAACATTCTTAAGTTTGAAGCATGGAATCGAGTGTAAAATTGTTTTAATTTATAGTTCGTTATGAAGGTGTCGTGTGTGGTGTGTCCCATCTACAAAAAGGGCGATAAACTGGATTGTAGCAACTACCGCGTAATCACATTGCTGAACGCCGCCTACAAGGTACTCTCCCAAATTTTATGCCGTCGACTAGCACCAATTGCAAGTGAGTTCGTGGGGCAGTACCAGGCGGGTTTTATGGGCGTACGCTCCACCACGGACCAGGTGTTCGCCATTCGCCAAGTACTGCAGAAATGCTGCGAATACAACGTGCCCACACATCATCTATTCATCGACTTCAAAGCCGCATATGACACAATCGATCGGCTGTGGCAGCTAGTGCACGAACACGGATTTCCGGATAAACTGACACGGTTGATCAGAGCGGCGATGGATCGGGTGATGTGCGTAGTTCGAGTTTCAGGGGCATTCTCGAGTCCCTTCGAAACCCGCAGAGGGTTACGACAAGGTGATGGTCTTTCGTGTCTGCTATTCAACATCGCTTTGGAAGGGGCAATACGAAGAGCAGGGATTAACACGAGTGGTACAGAGTCCGTCCAGCTATTTGGCCGACGGCCGACGCCGACGACATAGATATTATGGCACGTAATTTTGAGAAGATGGAGGAAGCCTACATCAGACTGAAGAGGGATGCTAAGCGAGCCACCCACCTCGAGTTTGCATCGGTGGTGATTAAATCGAGGTGGTAGAAGAATTTGTGTACTTGGGCTCACTGCTGACTGCCGAAAATGATACAGAGCAGAGAAATTCAGAGACGCATAGTGGCTGGAAATCGTACGTACTTTGGACTCCACAAGACGCTCCGATCGAATAGAGTTCGCCGCCGTACCAAACTGACCATCTACAAAACGCTCATTAGACCGGTAGTCCTTTACGGACACGAGACCTGGACGATGCTCGTGGAGGACCAACGCGCACTTGGACTTTTCGAAAGGAAAGTGCTGCGTACCATCTATGGTGGGGTGCAGATGGAGGACGGTACGTGGAGGAGGCGAATGAACCACGAGTTGCATGAGCTGCTGGGAGAACCATCCATCGTTCACACCGCGAAAATCGGACGACTGCGGTGGGCCGGGTACGTAGCCAGAATGTCGGACGGTAACCCGATGAAAATGGTTCTCGACAACGATCCGACGGGCACAAGAAGGCGAGGTGCGTGGCGGGCAAGGTGCATCGATCAGGTGGAAGATGACTTGCGGACCCTCCGTAAACTGCGTGGTTGGCGACGTGTAGCCATGGACCGAGCCGAATGGAGAAGACTCTTATATACCGCACAGGCCACTTCGGCCTTAGTCTGAATGAATAAATAATAATTATAGTTCGTTAATTTTTTTCTCTATTTTTTCATGATTGTATAATGTTGCATTATTGAGTGGTATGGGCGTTTTGCATCATATTCTCCTGTAAAAACGAAAACATTCAAAATTCGCGCTCATAGTATTGCAGAATAAATCAATATTGGGGTAATTTGCGACTGAGGGATAAATTTATCCCCCAAAAAAGAACGAACAGGCAAACCTGTCAAAATCCATAGTGAAAAAATTGAATGTCAGCGCTCTGGAAGTACTCCAGGGCGAGGGATATGATCCTGTTGGTCAAGAAGGGAGCCCAGCACAACGGCGTCGCGAGGTGACACAACAGGTAGAGAACCTGCGTACAGAAGTGACCCTGCGCACAGAAGTGTCTCTTCAGCTTAAACCGCTGGACAAGGTTACTGTTGCGGAGGCTCTTTTAACCGCCATCAGGTCACAGTGTTGCAGTTAAAATAGGTAGCATCGTCCTCGGTTTGCTTTCGTAAAAGACCATTCAATATGCAGGTAGCAACGTTTAGGGTATTGGCAGCGGAGACTAATACAGTGTTGAAAGGTGGGAAGCTTAAATTGGGTTGGCCAGTATGTGCAGTAAACACGTACCAGTCACCGATAGTGAACCGATGCTACAGGTGTTATGAAGCTGGTCACATGTCCTGGAACTGCAAGGGGCCGTATCTACTATCTTCGTAATACTAACGATATCGGACAAGGCTGCAGCTATTATGATTTTGAATCCTAATAAAAAACTTTGAGGATACTGATGCAGACATTGCGGAAGGTGCGCCAACCTATTTGCAGAATTCTTCAAGAATGTGTTCTCAAATGTCCTCCCTACTCATTCACATGATGAACATCGAGATTGGAAGAGTAGCTTAGAACATTACAATGTCCGTTTGCCGCAATTGAATGAGAGGTTGATGAAGTTCAGAGAGTTCTTTCAATCGTAGATGCTTCGAAAGGCCCTGGCCCCGATCGTCTACCACTATCGTTTATCAAGCAATTTGCTGCACTTTTAGCCTCGCCGGTCTCAATCATCTTCAACCGTTCCCTCAACAGTAGTGTGTTCCCTGCAGCATGGAAGGTCCCATCCATTATTTCAATACACAAGACAGGAAATATACATAACGTGGAGAATTATCGTGGGATCTCCATTCTGAGCTGCATACCTAAAGTGCTCGAGAAGATGGTATACGAAGTTATGTATCACGCAGTGCATCCAATGATTACCGAGTATCAACACGGTTTTATGCGGAAACGATCTACTACGACTAACCTTATGGTGTTTGTCAACTCACTGAGAGAAAGAACGTCAAGTTGATTGCATATACGTGGACTTTAGTCTACTCGCTGTCGGCAAATTGAAATGTGTGGGATTACCGGACTGGGTTAGTCAATGGATGCAGTCCTATTTGACCGATCGCACTGCCTCCATTAGTATCAACGGAGTCAATTCGCCCAGCTTTGAAATACCGTTGGGGGTTCCTCAGGGAAGGTATCTTGGACCACTAATCTTTATACTGTTTGTCAACGACCTCTCTACCCGTCTGAAATCATCGAAACTTATGTTTGCCGACGATCTGAAAATATTCCGTGCCATTGAGTCTAATCTCGACTGTTGTGCCCTCCAAATATCTTTCTCACTGGTGCACTCTGAATGGCATGGAAGTTAACATATCCAAATGCAGTGTTATCTCCTTCACCCGCTTGCGCGATCCCTCGTACGTTGACTATTCAATGGGAAACAACAATCTCCTCCGAGTTTCCACAGTTAAGGACCTGAGAGTATTGACTCAAAAGTGAGGTTCAATGAGCACATCACAATGCTCACAATTACGTCATGCTCGGCTTTGTGAAAAGAAATACAAACGCTTTCCAGGATGTTTATGCGCTCAAATCTATATATTGTGGCATAGTTCGTAGCATTCGTGAATATGCTGTTGTTGTTTGGGCACCCTACCACGTCGTACAAAATGATAGAATAGAAGCTATCCAACGGAAATTCATTAGATACGCTCTACATGTACTGTCCTGGAATGACTTCATCAACTTGCCGGCCGAAGAAAGGTGCCGGCTTATTTCCCTCGAATCGTTGGCTGCTATAAGAAAACTACTACAACGACTCTGTTTGGACTGCTGAACGGGGATATTGAATGTAGCGCTCTCCTAAGCCAATTGAACTTCTACGCTCCCCACCGACGTCTACGACAATACTCGCTTTTTTGGCACCCCACCAGTCGCACCGACTACAGCTTCAACGATCCATGGACTAAATATGGGCTGCCGTGTATTCAACGAAACCAGTGTCGTTTATGATTTTGGCATAAGTAAACCCATATGCAGGCAAAGGGTTGTCCATTTAGCATTAAGTTTTTATCTGTACAACTTTAAGTTGAAGATTTAATAAAATATCTTCTCTATATAGGGTAAAACGACCTATTATGGAGGGGTTAAGCACCGTGTCAAAACAAAATTGATTACAAAAATTCTTCAAAAATTACCTGTTGATCGATTTCTACATTGTAGTAGTTGAATAGGATGCTCGTTAACTATAGTTTCGTAAATATTACGTCAATTGTGCTGAACTTATGTTGTTTTGTTTTTATCGCAATAGAAACAAACTACCGCAATAATAGGACGCAGTTGCCTATCGTTGCGATATTTTTTGAAGGTCAGTCATATTGTTGCTGTATTGCATGTTATTCTTATGGAGATTGATACCGCAACAATAGGACCTTAGCACTACCGCAATAATAGGCTCAAGGGATTCAAATTTTTAACGAAAAATGTTGGTTTTTCGTCATTTTGAACAGAATTTTGTCAAACAAAAGCTGTTCTAGTCGTTAATCCGAAGAGTTTTGCCGGGGGCAGCAGGGACCATGTCCAAGGGCTTGACGACCCCTCCCCAGCTGTCTGCGAGTCAGGGAGAACTGCCTAGGGCGTGGTGGGATTTAGCAGTGGGCTCTGCTAAAATCCCTCCCAAAAAACCACAAGTGCCCGTAAGCGGACTCTATCAAAGCGACTGTGTGCCGCTTCAAAAGCACAAGCCCAGGGAGGGAGTGCCAACTGGCATGTGGAGTGTCCCTACTTCGGTAGGGTAGTGCGTGAGCTGCTTTGGCAGGGAGTGAGTGATCTGTTTGTGCTGAGGCAGGAGTGTCATAGCGAGTCGCCGCCGCTATGGCAGCCTCGAAGCGCAGCAGAAGTCTGAGTATGGACTGCACATGCTAAGGTAAGAGTGTCGTAGCGTTGCTACCGCTATCGACACCTCGAGGCATGGCAGTGGAGTGTTAGAATAAGTTGTGGAGTGTACCTACTTCGGTAGGGTAGCGCGTGAGCTGCTTCGGCAGGGAGTGAGTGATCTGGTTGTGCTGAGGCAGGAGTGTCATAGCGTGTCTCCGCCGCTATTGTCACCTCAAAGCGCAGCAGAAGTCTGAGTATGGACTGCACATGCTGAGGCAGGAGTCGAGGTATCCCATCGACACCTCGAGGCATTGCAGTGGAGTGTTAGAGTGAGCACCTGAAAAAGGATCACATGGAGCGAATGGTCTTTGGAGAAGCTGCTTCGGCGGCAGGGTAGCAGTGGGTTGTACCCACACACCTACAGTTGTGCACATGTGGTGCATGGGGAGTGTCCCTGCTTCGGCAGGGTAGCGTATGGTCTGCTTCGGCAGTGGTGTGATTGATCTGCTCGTGCTGAGGCAGAGTGTCGTAGCGCAATATCTGTAGGCCCAGGCAGTTACCGCTATTGACACCTCGAGGCATGGCAGCGGAGCGTCCGGGAGAGCATCCAAGTAAGACTCAAATGGAGTGAATGGGGTGCGAGTCAGTCTCGCGTGGGACGAGTGCCTGTGTGAGCGATAATGAGTGAGTACGCTTAGTACTGCCGTCCCCCAGAAGTAGTACTGCGAGGTAGTTCCTGGGGAAACGATGGTGGAGCCAAGGAGTTTAGTCGGTATGCCGGGTATGGTCGAGTCCGACACTCCAGTACACTTCCGTGTGGTAGTTTGGCAACTACAATGCACGTGTACTGGGTTAGTGTGTAAATGCATTCTCCCTTGTAAAAAAAAAAAAAAAAAAAAAAAAAAAAGAGTTTTAGCGTGCCCACAATTGTTTTCAATGGTATTATATCCAGAATGGACTACTTTAACACTACCGCAACATTAGGGCATACCACAACGATAGGACGTTTTACCCTAATAAAAATGAAATGGTCTGTGTTCGTATCCGCATAACTCGAAAACGGCTGGATGGATTTTCTTCATCCCTTTAGCAGATATGTTCGTTATAGTTTCCGACGGGTTTATATGATATGTCCTAATGCAAAAATTACGAGTAAGGTTGAGTAAATGGTGAAAAACTGAAATTAAGATTTGTATAGGAATTTCACATGGGCAGTTCAGAATGCGCATTTTCGCCTACTATGCAGGACAACGTCTGCCGGGTCGACTAGGGTCTAAATAAATAAAATAAATAAATAAATGAAGCAGCCGCTGTACCACCACTAGAGGACAAATCCTTTTGGATGCTTTAGTCACGTTTGACGTGGTTCTCGCGAAAGCGATCGCTTGGCAGTCCGCAATGTAGTTAGTCATGGCGTGCACAATGTTAGATTGACTATACCCATCATCGGTAGCTAATATTGTCGGCGTAGCACTAAGTTAAAATTCGGAAGTCGGGACTTCCGAACCGAACTTTCTTCCGAAGTTTTATTTGTCAAATTAATTGATGCGTTGTTTAGCGCATCTTTAGGCGAATCCAGCGCACTACTTCCGAAGTTGGGAAAGTTGCCTGTATCTGGAGAAAAATCCAACTTCGGTATAAAAAGCGGTATAAATTTATTCCGGATAGACAATACATACGGTAAACAGACTTCACAATCAAACTGGGGTAAGTCATCAGAGAGCCCATGTGGTCCATCCCGAGTCCAATGTTGTGGAGCGCCTTGTATGATGGAGTATTAAGCCGCAGACTCAAAAGGGGAAGGTAGGGAGACTTGATCACCCCCTGTTTTATCGAGAACTAAAGTAGTTTTGTTCTAACGTATTTTTTAGTATAGGTCCTCTAGACAAATGACCTTTATGTGGAGAGTTATTTTTTGGATTGACAACCTTATTTATTCTGCAGGGCGGTTTGTATGTTTTGACCTTCCTGAAGATTTTTTTTATTGGCCACGCAAAATTTGAACAACTTTTCATAGCAATAACCAAATGCTTTAGTTTTTTCACAGCATAAAGCCATAAATATGCTCAATGATCTGTACTGATGAAAATGTCAACATTCCATCAAAGTATTAGGATATTTGGATTTGAAGTTATTGCCTCAATATGGGGATACTTGATCCCCCATTAGTTACCCATACAAAAATTTAGCGAAAAAATTCAAAAAAATATAAGTCTATTCTCAGGATTCTAATTATTTGTAGATATGACAGATTTGATAGAGGGTTGTCAGGAAAATTATTTATAGCGTAGATATCATAGAAAGGGAATCAAGTCTCCCCAAATTTTAAAATTGCTTGTGCTGTCAAATTCAATAACAAAAATCGTGCATGTATACGCACAGTAATTCGAAAATTCCGCGTATTTTGAAGGAAAAATATTTAAAAAATCTGAGGGCACCTTTCTAATTTTATCAAAGCAAGTTCTTGGAGAGGGATCAATTTCCCCCGAAGATTTTAAAAGTCGATTTTTGACAGCACTCCAAAAAATCGATTGTGTATCAATAACAACAAAAAAGTAAGGACTGTCATACATCAGTAAAGCTAAATATTATAATAGAGAGTCGGTATGGTAATCACGAATGTACATTAATTCTAGACCAACATTTGAAAAGGGCGTAACCGCCAAAATTTATTCCTTCTGATTCTTCGTCTACGTATATAGCTGTAAATGTAGACGAGGAATCAGAAGGAATAAATTCTGGCTGTTACGCCCTTTTCAAATGTTTGTCTAGAATTTTCACTGAGTTCATCGTCGTGAACAACCACTAGTCCTCACAAAAGACGGAAATAAGAGTCGGAAACTACGAAATCTCGTCCAAACACTCCCTCAAGCAACTGGGAGTAGTATCACTGGCCGACAAGCTTAGGTTCACCACCCACGTTGAATTTATTTGTAGGGGAGCAACGATTTGGGTTAGGGCACGGAGTGTTCTGAGCGCCATGGAATCCAAAAAATGTCGGAGCATGCGCTCTTTGTCTGTCCGTGATTCGTCGGCAGGTCATCTAGCGCAAAAATGTCGGAAGATACGATTTTCAAAAACAATATGGATGCTGAACACAAATGAAAAAAAGTTGTAAATGATACACAAAAAATACTCATGAATTTGATTTTCCAAAACAATTTTGAGATTTTTTTTTCAGGTCTTTGATAAAGTTTCAGAATACGGTTTTGATTTTTTTTTTTATAAGAAAATTATTTTGAGCTTTTTAGTGGAATGTCTTCACTTGTCATAAGACGAGTTAATACAATCCCATTGAATTCCACCACTTAATTGTATCTTGACAGATACGTATTTCGACCTCAACAGTAAGGCCGTCTTCAGTGTCTCGTACTTGACTCGACTTATTTTTTTAGTACTTTCGTAATATATTTTTTTGTTTTCGAAAATTTCAGATATTGAGAATATTTAAAACATCTGCGAATTTCGTCCCCACTAATATTAGATGAATAATACTAAACGATAGAAAAATACCTTTTGATGACCACCATACTGATACTACGCATCGGTTGGTATGATAAGAATGCCAACAGAAATCGCACATAAGTAGATATAGCTCAACAATAAACAGCAACTACAAGTTTGTTGTCATAAGCGGGCCAGTCATTAATCTGCATAGCGTTGAAGGTCGTCTTATCTGAATAATTACTGACATCGAAGGCAGGTGCGAGATAATCAGTGAAACGGAACGACAAGCGTGTGTTGATCCTATTAACCATTGTCCTCTCATTTTCTATTTATGTATTGTTATAAATAAGTTTGCATGTTGGATAGTGTAGTGTGTAGATAGTAACATTAGATTCAACATGTGGAATAGAACATCAGAAACCTTACATTCACCAAACACATTAACAACTACTAACTTGCACCAAGAGAACAGTCAATAGTGTACTCACCCAACGGCAAATGTGGGACATGTGGCTGCACTTCGGCGGGCTTCAACTTGGTCGCCAGCGGTGTAGTGGGGCCGTTCACTAGCACTTCTCCAAGGTAGTTCAGCAGTTTTTGTGCACGATTCTTGGATTTGGCAAAGCGGAACAGTTGCGGGTGCTCATCAATGAAGTACGTATCCAGCACACCGTTTAGGAACTTCTGATTTTCCAGCACGTTCAGCAGGAATGGGATGTTCGTCTTGACGCCACGGATTCGGAATTCACGCAGAGCACGGTTCATTTTGGCAGCGGAAGATTGTAGATCGGAAGCGTGCGAAATGACTTTGACCAGAAGGGAGTCGTAGTAGGGTGAGATGATGGCACCGGCATAGGCAGAGGCACTGTCCAGACGGATACCCATACCTTCACCGGATCGGAACACTTCCAAACGGCCGGTATTCGGCTGGAAGTCGTTGGCAGGATCTTCAGTAGTTACACGGCACTGGATGGCATATCCCTGAGTTTTAATGTTTTCTTGATTGTATCCTAGTTCAGGCAATGTCATGCCTTCGGCTACCCTGATTTGTGATTGGACGAGATCAATGCCAGTGATTTCTTCCGTGACGGTGTGCTCTACTTGAAGGCGGGCGTTCACTTCAATGAAGTAGAAATTTCCCGATTCGTCACAGAGGAATTCGACTGTTCCGGCGTTTTCGTATCCAACGTGTTTGGCCAGTCTCACGGCGTATTCAGTCATTTTATCTCGAACCTCTCGAGCTAAACGTGGCGCAGGAGCAATTTCAACGACTTTCTGGTGACGTCTTTGCACCGAACAGTCACGTTCATAGAGATGGACCACGTTACCGGCCTTGTCTCCGAGCAGCTGTACCTCGATGTGACGTGGCCGTTCGATGAACTTTTCAATGAACATGGCACCGTTGCCGAAAGCTGCTTTGGCTTCAGAGCTGGCTCGCTGGAAATTGTCCTCGACTTCTTCCATCTTTCGCACCACTCTCATTCCTCGACCACCTCCACCATAGGCGGCCTTGAAGATTACGGGCAGCCCATGTTTCTTGCAGAAATCGAGAGCTTCTTCCTTGGTCGTGACAGGTCCATCCGTTCCCGGCACGATGGGGACACCGGCTTCGATGGCTGCCTGACGTGCGGCTACCTTGTCTCCCATCTGTTGCACAACTTTCGGCGACGGGCCGATGAATCGAAGGCCAGCATCGATGACGGCCTGGGCGAAGTCGGATCGCTCCGATAGGAAACCATAACTGTGAATATAGAGATGTTAATTTTAAATTAGGTTTAAAATGATTTTGGGAAAATGTATTTGGTCATGAAGAATTTGAAAGCCGAATGCTCTATACCGAAAAAATATTTATTGCGATTTGATATACTATTTGGCCCCCTCGATTACCAGAATAAAATATAATGAATCAAGTGAAATACGACAAACTTCAAAGGTCAGAAGTTGTAGCTGTATGACAACCAAGTTCGCTTTGAGGACTGTAAATCTAAACCTGAACTTAAAATCTGTTCGGTAGATATTACGGAAAGTGGCAACTTTGAAGACTAATGGACCGCCACACAATGGTCGGATTTGTCAAATTTCACGACATAAATCGATAACTCGAAAACCATTAGCGCTAAAGTTTTGACGTCTTCAGAAGAAATGATCTACAAGAAAAGATCTATTTTTGTTATAAGTTGCCATTTTAGGGTGGCCCTTTTGTATTTTTTTTTTAAATGTGTTTTTTAACCTTTTGAGTTAGGAGATAATATTATTCTACAAAGTTATAGATAATCTAATTCTAAGCATTTTTACTTAATAAACATTTATTTTATCTCATATAGGTAATATTTTTTGACAAAATTACTAAATTTAGATAGGGTGGCCCCGAAAAAAATAGTTTTTAGCTTCCACTTTCACCAATTCAAAATATTTTCAAAAACTGTCCAAGCATCGCTTCACGGTCTTTGGAAAGCGGATTTTTTGGTTACATAAGATGGTTGATAGCTTCATTTTTAAGCATATTATCAGCGTTTTTTCATGAAAGAGTGATATTTTTCTGAGCATTCTACTGCAGTTAGTAGCAAATATTAGCAAAAATTTCAATCGTATTCTGAAAGTATACATGCAGGCCCATCAAATCCATGGTATTTAATTTGTCCATCTTTGTCCACTTTTGTTTGAAAATTATATTGATTTTTGTATGAAAAATCAGCTATTCCATTGAAAACACATACACCATATCACTGTTTTACGCAATATTTAGTAGAAACATTCTTTTACGAAAATGAATAAACTCACTTTCTTTGTTTTGTCCGATACACTAATCTCGATCCTGGGTGGTCGAAAAAATCAACATTATTGAAAAAATATTTTTTTAAAACATAATTTTTGGACTACTAGACCGATTATCAATGTTCATGGAATCACCTGTAGTCATTGGAAACCCTCTCTTAGAAACTGCGAAAATGGAATTGTTCTGCGAATCAACTTGAATTTTATAGTTTCGGTTTTTGCCACAAAAGTAACGCTCTTAAGCATTTATTTTTTGTACCTTATATACCTTGAAGGTTAAATAAAATGTCAAAATGATTTTTTCGACTACTTTCCACATTTAATTGTGATTTAAATATTTTAGATAAAGAACGATTCTTTGTGGGCTTTGTGGCCGTGCGGTTAGCGACGTCAATCGTCTAGACGCATGTGATATGGAGCGTGTGTTCGATTCCCGCCCCGGTAAGAAGGCAACTATTCGTGATCGAAAAAACGAAAAAAACACTTTTTCATGAAAAAACGCTTATAATATGCTTGAAAATGAAGCTATCAATCATCTTATGTAACCAAAAGATGCGCTTTCCAAAGACCGTGAAGCGATGCTTAGACAGTTTTTGAAAATATTTTGAATTGGTGAAAGTGGAAGCTAAAAACTATTTTTTCGGGGCCACCCCAGCTAAATTTAGTAATTTTGTCATAAAACATTAACCTATATGAGATAAAATAAATGTTTATTAAGCGAAAATGCTTAGAATTAAATTCTGTATAACTTTGTAGAATAATATGATCTCCTAACTCAAAAGGTTAGAAAAAATATATTGACAAAAAAGTACAAAAGGGCCACCCTAATGGCAACTTACACCAAAAATAGATCTTTTCTTGTAGATCATTTATTTTGAAGATGTAAAAACTCTAGCACTGATTGTTTTCAGGTTATCGATTTATGTCGTGAAATTTGACGAATCCGACCATTGTGCGCCATCAAGAATGTCTTCATCGTTATCAGCAAGAACAATTTGGGAGAGCTGCGCAACTAGAGAGGCGCATATAGTACAAACGAAA
This sequence comes from Armigeres subalbatus, assembly GCF_024139115.2. Taxonomy (NCBI): domain Eukaryota; kingdom Metazoa; phylum Arthropoda; class Insecta; order Diptera; family Culicidae; genus Armigeres; species Armigeres subalbatus. Next base: position 210,119,564 of record NC_085141.1, on the reverse strand, counting down.
ATACGTATAGACAAATTTCTAAGCCGTCAACGTTATTTGCCTTTGGGAAGCGAACGCTAATTTAAATTTTCACACTCTTGTCATTTACAAATTCATGAGACTGATATATCATTCGATTTCATAATTTTAAAATACATGTGAGATTTGTATTCCAATTTGAGAATGATGAAGCTGGGAAGTATAATTTAAAGTGTGTGAAATTTCATTGATGTATCTTGATAATATTTGAAAGCACGTAGCCTGATATAAGTTTTACTACTGATGTAAAATATATTTAACTTGAACTACCTAATTATCAAAATTAATAACTCACCCTGGATGTACAGCATCGACGTCGTTCTCCTTACAGACTCTAATAATCTCCGGAATGCTTAGATACGCCTCGACTGGCGCGAGGCCTTTGCCCACCATGTACGATTCATCGGCCTTCTGACGGTGCATGTGCATCTTATCCTGCTCCGAGTACACCGCCACCGATCGAATGCCTAATTCGTTACATGCTCGGAAGACACGGATGGCAATTTCGCCGCGATTCGCAACCAGCACGGATCGAATTGGCTTGTATTCTACCTGTACGGGGAATTTGATATGGCATCATAATTAGTACGCTTGGGGTGCGATTCAATTAAATTGTTACCTTAGTAGAATATGCATTCTTGGTCATGGACCAAACCCTGATACGTGGAGCCCTTTTGAACGCCTTCAAGGCTATCTGAGCACCGCACATTGACATGGTGATGCCGATGAACTCCTACCCTTACAGCTAATTTAAAGTGTAAATTTTGTAAAAAATAAACTTCCCTACTATTATTTCCCTTGTTTAACACTAAACTTAATATAGATCAGGTAAAACGAAAACACTAGCGATCACCGATTTAAGCAGATTTGTTAAGTGGTATGCTGAAGTACACGAATCTGGACGCAATAATTTAGGTCGTTCGGTTGAGATGATGTTTAAGTAAGTAGGCTGTAAACATTCGTTGCTTGTTGCGTTATCGTATGAGGTAATCTGAAAGATAAGAAATGAAAAAGAAGTTAATTTCACTACGATCTATTGAGTTTTCTTGCGAAGAAAAATGTTGCCAAAAGTTTATAAGTAAGGAACAGTAAAAGCATAAGTTATAGAATGCAAAGGCGCTGTTATTTAATACTATATTTGTGATCAACATGATTCAACCAGTAGAAGCATAAGTACTTTTGAATCAACTATTTAACCATAGTGACAGTAGAAGCATAAGTACTAGAACGCTAGTGGCGCTGTAGCCATTTAAATTATTTTGCCAAATAATGCTTCAACAAGCTTCAATTGTCCATAATGTATGCATCATGCTGTAGTGCATGTTTGGTTTCATCACCATTTGACACTTGTAGTACCGGTACTTTTGCTGCCAGTTCGAAGTAACCTAGATGTTAGTCACGCGAACAGGCACGACCCGGATGAATAAAGGGGTTTGTTCAGTACCTTGAATGTCAAATATATTGTTTTGGCTTGCTTGTTCTTAAAGATGAAAATTGGGCTACTGTGATGAAAAACATGGACATCTGACACATAAAGAACTGTCTTGAACAAGAAATGTTAATCACAAAATTCGAAGCGCCATATTAACAATCTTAGGTATTAAAGAACCGATGAGGTTTATGAAATGACTTCATAATGTAGATAAATGATTGATCAAATATTAACGTTAACTACCAACATATCGGGCATATTTCTGCAAATTGTGATTAGTTAACACTCATGACATGACACATTTTCTGCTCTAGCTCGGTATGCAACACGAGTGATCACCAATGCTTTTCATTTACACAATTTATTCTATTCATACTACTAAGAGAGTCGGTAATGAATTGATTGCTGTATGGAATAATGAAGAAGAATATTCACACCTTATCCTTAATGCGTCTCTCAAACTGTTAATTTGAATGCGCAATATCTATCGTTGCCGAAAAAATTACCAAGTACAGCTCGTTTCAATTCAGTTGATTTTAGTGGTTCACGACTGTTCAGAAAGAAGTCATCATAATGTGTAAGTTATTAGGAGTTTTTTTGTAACAGGAAAATGAACGGTAGAAGTACCCACCATGAACTTGCTAAACTGTTGATGTGTTACAAAGTTTTTACGTGGCGAAAAAATCTTCCACTACGACTGGACATATTACACCACTAATATATAACACTTCTCACATTTATTCTACAATAAATATAGTAATTCTTCTCATCGACAACAGATCAAAATAAATTTTTATCACTTCATGGTTCTTATTTAGGACCCTTAGAAGACTCTTAGTCATCATGAGCTCTCATTTAGGACTTTTTCCATCGATATATTCCTTTCATTCTTCATATTAACGACATTTACATCATTCTGGTTCAATTAAAACAGCTAATTAATGATAATGCTTTTATTGCGCTTGATAAAGGCGACGCGAATTCATCCCATTTTAAATTCAAGAAGTAGAAAACACTTGAATTCATCATCATGCCACGATTTAGAAAAATATTATGAATTTGAATAAGTCATTGTTAAATGTAGTTGAATTTTGTTTGGTATTTATCGTTCTATTTAGCTCTATTTTTAAGGAACCATTAGGATATAATAATTCCAACTTCGTCAATTTTAATTTCATCTACATATTTCCGACATATTTCTTAATTTTGATTTTGAATTCTATAAACAATATTTTTTGCGCGTTGAATTATATCACATCTATAATCATTTGTTCAGCAAAGCATCAAAATTGTTGTTGCAAATGTAAAGTCCAAGTAGGGTAACCAAATTTAGTTGGACCTCTAGCACCATTTTCTCGATTTCTAAACTAAAATTTTTGCGCGATTCCGTCGCTGGGTACGACATTTGTTTGACTAGTTTCCTGGTTGAAAGAAAGTGTTGTAATGCGTTACTCTTCAAATCGTGCTTCATTAACATTTTCGTTAAAAATCAGAGAATGTACACACAATAAGTTCATGACGAAACTATGAATTCAAAATGTAGTAATCTTCTTATTGATGTATGATAATGGAAAGATGAGACTACGCTTTGGATCATTCGGCAAATAGAACATGAATATTTGAATAAATTAAGAGTGTCCAAAATGTGTACATTAGACTGACCCAGATTACTATGGGGAGAAAAAAATGTTGTCGAATTCCACGGGGCACCTCCCAGAATTGTGTCTTTGGGTGAGCGATTGAGCTGAAATTTTCAGAGATTGATTTTCTCACCCAAAGACACAATCCTGGGGGGTGCCCCGTGGAATTAGACAACTTTTGGTTTCCTAGGCCATTCTAGTGTACATTTGGAAGGCTTCTCAGAGATCTCTAATAGCAAGTTGGATTTTCATGGCTTGCCACGCCTAAACTTTCACTTTATTTGTGTACATTAGGAAATTCCGCTGATTGTACCGAGTTTAGAAAGATTTTTTGGATATCGAGAACTACATATTTTAGATTTAGAAACCGTTGCGTGTCAGAAAACATTTCTCTTGTAGGACAATTCAGTTCTATTTGGTTGATTCTCGAGTCTAACAGTCTCTTTGATTTTTGCAGAGAAATCTCTCAGCTATTCAGAAAAGAGTAGCCATCGGGAAAGTAAGTGCAGTGCGTGTGTCATTCGTCACGACCCGGAGAAAAAAAATATCTTTTTGATATTCTGCGGATAATGTATTGCGCTTTGATCCGATTGAGACAAGTGCGCTCTCTTCTATAGCCTGCAGTAGTTATCGGGCAAGTACTGAGTGCTGCACGTCGATTCGGTCGTCCAAAACGCAATTCTTCACAGTTTGCATATGCCACCGGGCGTGCATAATTTAACTTGTTTTTCTCATCGTGAGATAGCGAAGCTAATAAGTTGATGTTGTGGAGGATTGTGTGTTAGTATTGCGCGTCGCTTCGGTCGTACAAAGCGCGATCTTCATCAGTTTTCGTATGCCTGTCTCGTCGTGAAACAGCAAAAGTAATTAATAAGCGTTTTATCTCATCCCATAGATCGCATCGCTTACCGGAGTCAATGCAGATAAATCGTTCTTTGCAACTACAACGATATCCTATCCCAAGACAATCGTGGAGATGCAGAGGTGTACTCGGTCTTTGGTAGCAACGAGAGTCGGACTAACAATCGGTAGTTGGTAGCTAATCCTAAGCCCCATTCATTGTGTTCTCTGTACAATTGCGCAAGTTCTCTTTTCAATCACGGAGAAGCAACTACAAATTGTGCGGTCATGATGCTCATGCTCATGCTCAGAAATCTCTCAGCTATTCAGTAAACCATAATTTTCAAAATTTAGGCAATTTTATTTTATATCATTTCGAAGCAGATTTTAAGCCGTTTCCTAACGTGAGCAACAACAGAAAACCTACACTACTAAAAATCCACACATATTTATTGGCAAAAATCCATAGATTTTACTTATGATGTATATCAGCGCACACATAACCATTCTCCATGCGAACTACTAATAAAATATATGTCCAAATAAACTTTATGTGTGGTCTTGAATTAGCAATTATTTAATTTATGTGTGGTTTTATATCGATTATATTAGGGTGGAGCTATTGCAAAAATTTATAACGGCGACAAATATATCTTATATAGATATTTTTGGCAGTGTATCGACCATTCAAGACGAGTTTAGTAGTGGAATTAAATGGAGTGTACTAAACTCGTCTTAGACGGTTGAATACATTCCACTAAAAAAAGCTTAAAATATTTTTCAGAAAACCTATGTTATTCTGAAATTTATTGTTTTTTTTTGTTCATCGGAGCTTAAGTATCTCGAAACATTTTCGAATGTTATTCTCAGGATTAAGGAAGTAAGTAAGTAAGAAAGAGTTTCAAAAAATTCATAGCTGAATTAGCTCCATTTATAGACATAATAGGACATTTAACAGAAAACGTCAACGGATAGTACATTTGGCCGGATATGACATTTCTACTTTTCCAATGACCTATTCGACCAAATGCCATGTTCGGTCAAATAATCTGTTCAACTAAATAACCTATTCGGCCAAATGACATGTTCAGTCAAATAACCTTTTAAGCCAAATGATCTGTTTGGCAACATAATATATTCGGCCAATTGTCCAATTCGGCGATATGTTCTATTTGGGCATATGTCCTATTCGGTCAAATAATTCTCGGCAAAATAACTTTCGGCATAATGGTCTGTTCGGCCAAATGACCTATAGGGCACTGCACGGAAAAATGTCTTTCTCTTTCGTTCTTCATAAATTTTGAAGTTTGGTGGTCTTGTTTTCTAATTTCTATGCAGCGAGAAAGAGACCAAGCAGCCCATGCAGTGCCCTATTCGGCTAAATGACCCTCAGGGTCAAATGACTTTCGGCCAAATGGTATATTCGGTCAAACAACAATCGGCCTAGTGACTTTCGGCTGAATGGTATTCGGCCAAACGGTCCTTCCCCGTGAAAAATAAGCGAAGTTTATGACAAATCTCAAGTTTATTGGAACAAATTTGCACATGTACCACTATTAATGGGAACAAAAGGAAACATAAACCATAAAAAACGTTGACAGTAAAAGTGGTACATGTACATTTTTAAAATCATTCTAAACGGCAGTAAGCTATCTTGAAATTCAAAATAGGTTGTGAAAACAGTCATGTTGCCTAATTTTCCTTTAAATAAGCTGATTTTAGTGAGTGGAACTGTACATGTGATATATGCCAGAAATATATACCAGAAAATAAAATGTGCATATCTCCACATTTAGTTGCCAAAAATCACTTTTCCGTTATTCCCTTACTAGATATTTGCGAATAGAAGCCGTTGGTATAAAAAACTCAAAATTGACAAAAATGGTTTATGTACCACTTTTGCTGGCACCGGTTCATATTTGCTTTGTTTTTAGTTGGATTCAAAAAAATCGAAAATTGAACCACTTTTATGAACGAGTGGAAGGGGAACTATTCCGGTCTCCATCTCACTGAACATATATTCATCTCATCGTGAAACAAAGAAATACGACACCGATTTCGACGTTGCTTTTTGCCAAAATGGGTGCTCACTCCTGAAAAATCATAAAAATAAAAAATAAAACAAATAAAACCTTTGCTTTGTTTTTGATGAGATTGATGAGATGAGCATCGGAGGCATGAGATGAAATTCAGGACCAGTTGCCCTATATGAGATATCTCTTGTTATACGCTATGCAATTAGGCATAACGGAACTGAATTTCTTTGAATTTATTTCGCTATTCTGTTTGATAATCGCCTTTTCTTTTTGATAAAAAAAAAAAAAGTTGCGTTCGCTAAATAACTTTTCCTGGGGGGTTTGCTACTTGGACCAAAATCTTTCATTTGCTAGTTGGGTTGAGGTCATGCTGTAGTTTGTCGTCGGCGTTATAGTAATCTGCTTTAGCAACCCGGGTGGATAACAAATAGCTCATTAACAGTAAAACGTGATATTGATAACAAATCACGATATGAACTTGTTTGAGATAAGAGTAAAAATAACAAAAAATGGCACCGAAATATCATAAAAATATCAGATTTGCCATTAACAAGAACTTATCAATATCTTGAGTTATTCGTTTGGTCTTGTTAATAGCAAAACCTGATATTTTTATGATATTTCGATGTCGTTTTTTTGTTATTTTCGCTTGTTGTTTTTACTCTTATTTCAAACAAGTTAATATCATGTTTTGTTAACAATATCACGGCTACTACCCGGGAAGTTGGCATGAAGCAAAAGTAGATTGGACTGGTTGGCCAATTATTTCACCAAAGGAAATCGCCGTCGAAAATACTTTTTTAATCAGTGTTGCAGTATCGATACAATTCGGTACTAGAGATGGGCAAAACAGCTCATTGCAGTGAGCGGATCTGATCCGTTCAGTTCATTGAAAAGAGTCAGCTCCTTGGATCAGCTCTTCAGTTCTTTAATGCTACATATAATAAAACATAATTGTTAATATTATTATTTTAATTATTGTTCAAAAATTTGAAAAATTTATGTCATTCATTGATTTATTCATTCGTTCATCATTCATCTATTCACCTTTCTTTGAAATTTTTAAAATGTTTGGCTACAGTGAGGTAATAATTTCTATTGAAAAACCGACAATTTTAAAATAATAACATTTATTACGCTTTTTCTGACCGTCTAGTTTTGAAGTCTAGGAGTTCATTTAGAACTATCACATTTATTTCTATACAAAAACTAACTCAACGTTATTTTCTATTCATAATTCTAAGTTACATTTTGTTGATAACGTTTCTCAAATCGTTAATTTAAATAATTCAGTCCCTAGTCTCTGATATGTATATGAACCATATCACGTGTCATAAGTTTTCTCTTCATACTGGGTGCAGTAAATCAATGTCTTGTTTGCGCGCGCTTCTAACCCTTCTAACCATGCGTAGTTGACATTTTCATACAAGCGAGCCCATTCATCTATATTGGTTCCCGAAATGCGAGAGAAATAAAAACAAGAGAGTAAAAAAATACAGAGCACGGTGCTACAAACAAACCGAGTGCACATGTAGCAGTATGCTGGCGGGAAAACCCGTCGCAAGTAAAAGATCCGCTCCGTGCAAGACACAGCACCCAGCTCGGTTCGTTTGAACCACACGGTTCGCTCGCTAGAATCGGTCGCGACTGATCCGGATCGAGATCCGTGTCGCACGGATCTGAGCTAGTGGCGCAGCTCTCGCTTCCATGTCACAGCAATTTCGAGACGGACGACGACATGAGCGGAACTGAGAGTTGTTCGAATCTTCGGATCTTTTGCTTAGTACGGTTCGTTCGCTACCGCACTACTAGGTATCTTTTGTGTGTCCGTTCGTAGCGCCGAGTATGTGGGTATGGGTTAAGAAATAGGCGGCAAGCTAGATTATTTTGCTTGTGTGTTTCTTATTCCTCTCTGCAGCAGAAATGATTTCTGTTGCTTGGCTAGATGGTTCTGTCGCTTGGCTTGATGGTGCTTGAGGTGCAAATCTAGACCAACATTTGAAAAGGGCGTAACAGCCAAAATTTATTCCTTCTGATTCTTCGTCTACGTATATAGCTGTACATGTAGACGAAGAATCAGAAGGAATAAATTTTGGCTGTTACGCCCTTTTCAAATGTTGGTCTAGAAATAATAAACGATCAGCACGTGCGCGGTACTGGACTGGAATGCTCATACAAGCTCGCTTGTGTTGTGTACCGCGAGCGTGGTATTTTCGTTTGTGCTGTACAAAATACAACAGCGCGCGTACTCGAGTGCGTACGCTCGAGGGAGTTTCTCTAGGCGCGTGTTTGACAATGATTTCATCAATTTAAAGTGAGCTGCTGAGCTGGGCTTCTTTAAAAAAGATCCATGGCTCATCAGCTCAATGTAAGGAAGCGAATCTTTGGAACAGCTCCTGAGCGGAACGCCCATCTCTATTCGGTACAGTAGTAATGTTCAAATATTTTTGCTGGAGATGTTTAGGTCTTGAACACCGTTCGTATGCTTTCGGATGGTTCGGAAGATTCCCCGAGCAAACGTTTTTCCCGAATGAAATGAAGGATGGTATATGCTCATTTACAGCATTCGTACTACGATTGAAATGTCGAGAAAGTAGTGTTCCTCACATACTTTATCATAAATTCACCAATAAATGCGTGAAATGTGGAAAAAGATCGTGCGCTCAAACAGTCACTCCTTCACTATCCACATATTCAAGGATCATGACTCGTTTCTCGTGACCGATCAAAACTCTCCATACGTCTTGCGTCATTTTAAAATGATCCGCCGTAACATTGTCCATTATTTCAATACTCAGTAACATTGAGGCTTCATATTGGTTTAAAAGCAGCCGTGTAGAGCAATCATGGGTATAATACTTGTGTTGTAGAGCTGGAAACTTTAAACGTCTAAAAGTTTAGCTTGATTCTATTTTTCAGACCTAGCTGTACTTTACATAACATCAGATCGTACTCAGAAAGAACGGTGAAATCCACCACAGGACCATTTCATGAACAATCGCTATTTGGTAGAAAGCAAAGAAACTCAGGAACATCACGTCTTATCTATGCGTGAAGCTCTCAACTATGGAGCACTTCCATGAGATAGAACTTTCGAATTAATTTCTGTAGGGAAACTTCATCATACAGTCCTAAAAAACAGCATACTTTTGGATTTGAAAAGAAAATATAAAAACTTTACTCCAAACACACTAAAATTCTAAAACACATTATCGAAAAATAAAATATGTTCGTTTTTTCCACTTATAAACATTTCCTATATTGATATATTTGATGTGTTTCACTTATTTTACCAAACTTGGTCAACCTATTCCACTGGATATCTTCGAGAACAATCACGATATACAAAAAGTAAGGTTACCCTGGAAACTATTTTAGCATTTTATAGGGTTTTGAATACCCTTTCCAGAGTATCACGTCTATTTCCCGAACTATTGCTCCCACACATAATAGTACCCATTCACATCGGAGCCCCGCCCTGGCTGAATCAACGCGTGATTCTTGCCCAAAGACACCTTGATGCACTGCCACCGGTAGGTTTTACAATTAGAACCAAGGGTTAACATTATTATCCTGACTGATTTTGACTCGAGCTTAAGCACTTCGCCATACGTTAGGGTTTTCACACCGATTGCAGGATTATTTAAAACTAATGGAAACGAAACGAAAGGATTTGTTAGTGACGAATTCGCTCGGTCAAATCGGTAAAACATCATCCTTCTGTGCTGACTAATCTTAAGATAAATACGTACTGTCACTTCCAGGAGCCATCCGAAAGCGCTTTAAAGACCTCGATGAAGCCAATTACTTGAATGATTCTCTTGCACACGTTGACTGGGACGCAATTTTTCAAAACTTCGACGCCAATTTCGCAGCATCTTAAAGTTCGAGTCACTGAATATCTGGACGCACTTACATCGTTTCTAGTAGTTCGATTTTGAGGGTTTTGTCGGACACTTTCTTGATTTCTGTAGCATCCCATCCCGAGTAGCTTTTCTATTCATTTACAACATCTGATCAACAATAGAAAATAAAAGCGATTAGATTCTTTTCGAATTACTTTATTATTTCCGAAATAATATTTGATAAAATCCAACCTACTGTCTCCCTATCACTTCTACCACTCTCTACCATTCTACTATGCGAATGTGAAAGAATGTGTGTACACCCGAATCTGCTTTTACACGGCCGTGTAAAAAAAATCTCATACAAAATTTTTGCAAAGCTGCTCCATTTTGCATGATTTGTAAAGAAATCATAAAACTTTTTTACACGGATTTTCAAATTTTGAACTAAAAACTTTTTTTACACGGAACGCATCCCTCGTGTAAAAAAAGAATCGGGTGTATTACATAATGAACATAAAAGCAAAGCTAGTGATTAGATGTAACTTTTAATGCTCGTTTGTTTAGCGTTACGGAGCCAAGCGACAGCAATATTCGCAAACCTACAATGAAACACTTAGTTGATTTGTTGCTCAACAGCTCTTCTCAGTGGTTAATATGATATGAAATGTCTCCAATCTTCGAAAATTTTCCGAAAATATAATTCACATAGGGGTGATTTTACCCTAATGTAAGCAGGAAAGTATGCTCTTTCCAGCTAGACGCATGTGCTATGTACTAAGTAGCAGTTGTTCCTTTATTATATAACTAGACGAACCTGCCAGTAGAAGCAAAAGTACTAGAACGCTAGTGGCGCTGTAATCATTTAAATTATGTTGCTAAATTATGCTTTAACAAGCTTCAATTAGCCATAGTGTATGCATCATGTTGTAGTGCATGTTTTGTTTTGGCTGCCAGGTCGAAGTAACCTACATGTTAGTCACGCGAACAGTAACGACATTAGCAATCTTATACTTTTGAATCAACTAACCTGCCCAATTAGTCGATTGCAGCGTCGCACTCTAGATCGATTTCTGTTCAAGCTTGGTGGTTTTCTTCAGAACTCATGAGAATCCATGACTTTTGAAAGAAAAGCTTCATTACGTGTTCATTATATGATTTTGTCGTGCACTTATTACGTAAGCATTTTTTCTTGGTTTTTCTTACCCCTCCCCCTTAAAGTAAGATTTATTCCATACAAATGATTTTTTTTAAGACAACGACAACCCCCTTCCTCCAATAAGTGCTTACGTGATATGTGTACGGCCCCTTAGCATATTTCCCTTAATTTCAGCTTTGTGTGTATTTTCATTAAGGTACTTGAAATACCATGCGTTTCCATATATATCAAATCCTTCCAATCCTAGGGGCAGAAGAGCAAATTTGTATACTTTGGGCACAGAGGGACAAAATGCCATTCTTATAGAAAATAAGTAAATATCCTACGAAACGCATGTTATGTGATTATTTTGCCAGTAAATGCAGCATAAAATTGTAAAAATACAACCAGTCACATAACAAGCAGTTTTAACCATTTTCACTAGCAGCGTGAAGTACCTACACTAGAGTGGGGCGCAGTTGTATGGAAAAACGCAAACTTCGTCCGATCAAGTGAGATCAAGGTTTTTCTAAATCGTTTTGGTACCCCAATCAACTGTGCAAAATATGGGCTCGATTGGTTGCAACCTCGCATGCCGCATCGCGTTTTAAATTTACATGGAGATTAGTATGGGAAAACGTACTTTTTTACATTTTTGCTATTAGCGGCTTCAATTTATCATCAATCACGTGACTCAATACGTTAGCATGTAGTCTGGAAGATGCCGAAAGACTTTGCCGAAGAAGGTACGTAGCTGGAAGGTCTACAAAAAATGTTATTACGTTTCGAAAATTGATTGTTCAAACCATATGCAAGAAATCAATGTTTCTGCCAGCACTACCGGACAACCTATGGTTATCGAAGGGCAAAACCTATCATCCTTCTTGTTGGATTTTTTTCTTCGTGAAATAACTCCGGATAGCTCCCATTAGCTATAAAGCCCTATAAGATGAATTATTTCGGAATAACACTCAGTTGAATTATTGGTCTACGTAGTACGGCAGTGCTGGCAGAATAAACGATTTTTTGCATATGGTTTGAACACTCAATGTTCGAAGCGTTATAACTTTTTTCGTGGACGTTACAGCAACGTGCCTTCTTCAGCAAAGTTTTTCGGCATCCTTTGGGTTATACTTTAACGCAATGTGCTACTTGGTTTACGATGAACTGAAACCTCTAGTAGTAGAAATGCAAAAATATACGTTCTCCCATACTAATTTCCATACAAACTTCAAACGCGATGCGGAAAGCGAGGAAGCAACCAATCGGTCCCAAATTCTGCACAGTTGTTCAGGACCCAGAATGGCTTCGAAAAACCATTGATTTGAAAAAATGACCATGACGCCCCACTCTAACCTACACTCACAAAAAACTCCGCATTATATTCATGAGTTCACACATGGATTTTTACAATGGGGGTAGCGAAATGGATTCCATATTTTCGACACATATATTCCATGCGCCCACATGCATTGCATGAGTGTCCACACATACTATCCATGTGGGTCATAGTATCCATGTGTGAATTTGTATGCAAATAAGTATGTGCCGACGCATGATATGCATATTTCAAAATACATGGATTTTTGCCTTAAAGTATGTGTCGATTTTCCTGAGTGTACATCTATTTTTTTTCCAAAATAAAACTTATCGCAATTCTTCTTCTTCTTCTCAACATCTCCGGATTGGCAATCTTACGCAATTGCTCGCAAGGTAACTAGAGACTTATCGCACTTAAGTCGGTTTTATATAAAGAGCTGAATGGAGTTTAAATTAACTTTTAATTTGTGGTTTCTAGACAAGATAATCTTCCAAATTAACTAATATCAAAACTATGAAGGTGCTCTTAAAAATCTAAACATTATTCAATGAAATTAAGAAAAGAAGGTATCCCATATTATGTGAAAAATATAAAAAAAAATATAAAAAAATAAATTGGAAGTCCGGCCTCCGCCCGTTATGTCACATTTTTTCCATTGTAGTCTCTAAAAATCTCGACTCTTTTTGTCCATAAGGATATTCGTTTTTGCCACAATCAACATAAATGATAACCTGGTTTGAAAACCTTGCAGTGAATAACTGTAGAAGTGCTTAGAGAATACTAAGCCAGTAAACAAATTCATAAAAATGTTATTGAACGAGTTTTGAGTTATGATTAATTTCACCTCAAGTCTCTAGCAGATCACGATAACGTATGTGATTAACATGCGGTATATTTTGCTTTTCATATAGTAAGGCACATATAATATATATAATCACATATTTCGGCTCTTAGCGTTTTGTTCAACCTTTCGTTGCATCACAAGAGTGTTATTCACGATCAACACAGTATCAAGTGCACAAGGATCAGTTCATAGGCCAAGTTCCGTTATCATTGTTCATAATTTGCACGTAACCATTATATATAAACTATGTTTTTGAAATCAGCTGTTACGTGCTCGAGGTTGTTTGTATATTTTGATAAGGATTACACTTTGAACTGTAATATACGAGCCGAACCTTTCTATTGGCACGAATTTAATGCGTGAATATTCGTTTTTAAAAATCCAGTTTGACATTTCATATAATAGTCGATGGAGTGAAAATATTCCGTTGATTTTTTTTAGTGCATGTCGCATTGTCGTCCCAGATTGGGTTGATGTTGATTGATAGTCGCTTGGTATGCATCAATTGTACTACTTTGGTGAATCAGTACAGGGAAATAAGAATTATCATTTTCACTCTTATCGATCTTCACATGCTGAATTGTTACATCCGTCATTTGAAAAAACGTGCTCCATTATTGACGTAACTGTGTGTTCTCTTCACCATAATGATTTATTTTTATGACCGCTCATAATGTAGCACCCGATTGAATTTTTTTTACCTTTGGTAAAATTGATCACAATGATAAACTGTATTGTTCACCACCAATTACTACACTCGGACGAGGTGATACCTCAGCAGACGATGATGTGCACTGTTCCGCAGCAACGACAAGACTAACCCATCATTCACTACCGGC